>NC_050576.1:204154889-204430788 GCF_011100635.1 Trichosurus vulpecula | reverse complement strand
ATCTCAAATAGAAATGATCTCTGTGATCCCATATTGACTTAGAAACCCACAAATTAATATTATCTATATTGCATCCTATTTTTATTTATTTTGCTAAACATTTTTCAATTACATTTTAATCTGGTTCACCCAGCACTCACCAGTTTTGCTGACAGGTTAGAAGCTTGACATCTGTGCCTTAGGACCAATCTGACCCGTGCAAAAATAGGTCAGGGTCTTTTCCATCTTTATCCCAACTCCAGAATTTCACAGGGAAATTTAGAAGACTGAGGTCTTCTCACAATGAAATGTATTTCTGGGAGAGAGAGGCAGAGTGGACCAGGAAGGTCTTATACTTTTCCAAGGCTCAAGATTTTCAGAAAGAAAGAAATTCAGAAAGAAAATAAATTGACTGGTATTCCCTTACTTATCTGTCCCTGAGATCCTATTTCCTAAAACTAACATATATCATCCTTCCTATACAGAGTCAAATTCCAGACACAGCAGTTAGTGCCCACACATTGGAAACGGATTCTCAGCAGGAATGTTTGATTTTGAGGGTATAGGGTTTATAAAGAAGAATTTTGAAAATACCTTTCCCTTAATCTCTCCCCTACTCCAAAGCACTGTTGAACTTTAATTCATGTGAGATAGCTTTTTACGATTCAGAATCAACACTGACTCCATGGTAGTCTGAACATCACATCGTTCATTAAATCTGCTAAAATCCTCTTGGTATGAGAGCCTGACTTGCTTACACAGAAAACTAGACTTCTATATCTGGCATTTAATACTGTGTGATCTAAGAGAGATAATTTCATCTTTATTTACCTCATTACTTCATCTACATGTAGCGAGAGACTGACTATTGAGGGTCATATCAAAGTTACTTGAACTACTGCCCCACTTAAACTGATCTCTCAGCAGCTGGGTCTCCATAGGGCCAAAAACAGCTAAGCAAACAACACAGATCTAGCAAGAGAGTTTTACTAAAGAAAAAACCTCATAGAATACATGGTTAGGGAGGGGCAGAGACAAGATGGTGGCTGGAAAGCAGGGAATTGCTTAAGCTTCCCCCCAGGTCCCTCCAAACACCTATAAAAATGGCTCTGAACAAATTCTAGAGCTGCAGAACCCACAAAACAGCAGAGGGAAGCAGGGCTCCAGTGCAGGATAGCCTGGATGGTCTCTGGGAAAGGTCTATCTCACAGAGCTAGGAGCAGAGAGGAGCAGAGCCCAGCATGGGCAGCACCAGGACCAACCGTACCAGGAGCCAGGCAGAACAGGTATAGCACCCTGAATCAGTGAGCTGTGGCAGTTACCAGACTTCTCAACCCACAAACGCCAAAGACAACAGAGCAGGTTAGTGAGAAAAGCTGCTGGGACAGAGTGAAAGGAGTGCTTGGTTAGGCCACAGCCCTGGGGCAGTGGAGGTGGTACAGCTCTGAGGCTGCTTCCAGAGCTACAGTTGCAGTTGCTTCTGGCCCCAGGCCCACCTGGTGGGAGGAATTAAGTGGCATATTAAAGCAGGAGTGCAAAGCCTGCTTTGCCATGCCTGGATCTTGGCCACAATCTTGGTTGGCAGTTCTTGAGGGAGAAGGAGTGCTAGTGTGGCAAAGCTTGCTGTGTAGAAGCAGCTCTGAAAATAGCAGTGCAGTCCCTCAAGCTTGGGACAAAGTACTCTCTACTCTACAAGCAGTCATACCCCAACAAGGGTCAAGTAGCTGGCTGGGAACATGAACAGGCAGTGAAAATGAACTCAGATCAGACTCAGACTTCGGAATCTTTTTTTGGTGACAACGAAGACCAAAACATACAGCCAGAAGAAGTCAACAAAGCCAAAGAGCCTACATCAAAGGCCTCTAAGAAAAATATGAATTGGTCTTAGGCCATGGAAGAGCTCAAAAAGAATTTGGAAAAGCAAGTAAGAGAAGTAGAGGAAAAATTGGGAAGAGAAATGAGAAGGATGCGAGAAAACCATGAAAAACAAGTCAAGACCTTGCTAAAGGAGACCCAAAAAATACTGAAGAAAATAACACCTTAAAAAATAGACTAACTCAAATGGCAAAAGAGCTCCAAAAAGCCAATGAGGGGAAGGATGCTTTGAAAGGCAGAATTAGCCAAATGGAAAAGGAGGTCCAGAGCAAGTGGAAGCTAGTGACTTTATTAGAAATTGAGATATTATAAAACAGAACCAAAGGAATGAAAAAATGGAAGACAATGGGAAATATCTCCTTGGAAAAACCACTGACCTGGAAAATAGATCCAGGAGAGATGATTTAAAAATTATTGGACTACCTGAAAGCCATGATCAAAAAAAAAAAGCCTAGATATCATCTTTCAAGAAATTATCAAGGAGAACTGTCCTGATATTCTAGAGCCAGAGGGTAAAATAGAAATTGAAAGAATCCACCAATCACCTCCTGAAAAAGATCCCAAAAAGAAATCTCCCAGGAATAATGTCACCAAATTCCAGAGCTCCCAGATCAAAGAGGAAATACTGTAAGCAACCAGAAAGAAACAATTTGCGTATTGGGGAAACATAATCAGGGTAATACAAGATCTAGCAGCTTCCACATAAAGGGATCAAAGGGCTTGGAATATGATATTCCAGAGGTAAAAGGTGCTAGGATTAAAACCAAGAACCACCTACCCAGCAAAACTGAGTATCATGCTCCAAGGGAAAATATGGATTTTCAATAAAACAGAGGACTTTCAAGCTTTCTCAGTGAAAAGACTAGTACTGAATAGAAAATATGACTTTCAAACACAAGGATCAAGAGAAGCATGAAAAGGTAAACAAGAAAGAGAAATGATAAGGGATTTACTAAAGTTGAACTGTTTTATTTACATTCCTACATGGAAAGATGATGTGTGTAATTCATGAGACCTCAGTATTAGGATAGCTGAAGGGAATACACGCACACATGCACACACACACATACATATATATACACACATATAGACAAAGGGCACAGGGTGAGTTGAATATGAAGGGATGGTATCTAAAAAATAAAATAAAATTAAGGGATGAGAGAGGAATATTTTGAGAGTGTGAGAAAGGGAGAGATAGAATGGGGTAAATTATCTCACATAAAAGTGGCAAGAAAAAGCAGTTCGTCAGAAGGGAAGAGGGGGCAGGTGAGGGGAAATGAGTGAATCTTGTTCTCATCGGATTCGACTTGAGGAGGGAATAACATACACTCAGTTGTGTATCTTACCCCACAGGAAACAAGGAGGAAGGGGATAAAAAAGGGGGGATGATAGAAGAGATAGCAGATATGGGGAGGAGGTAATCAAAAGCAAACACTTTCAGAAAGGGACAGGGTCAAGGAGGAAAACTGAATAAAGGGGGACTGGATAGGAGGGAGCAAAATACAGTTAGTCTTTTACAACATGAGTGTTGTGGAAAGGTTTTACATAATGATATATGTGTGACCTATGTAGAATTGCTTGCCTTCCTAAGGGGGCAGGGAGGGAAGAGGGGAGAGAATTTGGAACTCAAAGTTTTAAAAGCAGATGTTCAACAAAAAGTTGTTTTTGCATGCAACTGGGAAATAAGATATACAGGCAATGGGGCATAGAAACTATCTTACCCTACAAGAAAGTAAGGGAAAAGGGGTTGGGAGGGGAGTGAGGTGAAAGAAAGGAAGGCTGACTGGGCAACAGGACAAACAGAATATATGCCATCTTGGAGTGGGGAGGAGGGTAGAAATAGAGAGAAAATTTGTAATTCAAAATCTTGTGGTAATCACTGCTGAAAACTAAAAATATTAAATAACTAATTAAAAACAAACAAACAAAGAAGATAAGGTTAGAGGATAAAAGCACCTTAGAGGTCACTAGTCCAATACCTGTGCCACATATTTGCGTATACTCATTTGTAGAACACAGCCTTAAGAGTCTAGACTCTCTCTTCCAGTTGATTTTCTATGGGCAGATGCTACCTCTACTCTATAAATCACACTAGCGTAGATATACTTCTTTTTCAATTTGTAAGCATTCATTGAGCTCCTGCTGTGAACTCCGTGGTGATTTTCATGATCGTGAGAGCCCCAACCAGAAGTAGCAAACATTTTCACAACAAAATAACAAATACTGTTTATATTTTACTAGAGTTGCATGGTTACAAAGGGCTTTCACCTAGTCGTCTCACTCATTTCTCACAACCATACAAGTATCTAATTACCTCCATTTTATAGATGAGGAAATAGGGACTCAGAGAGAGACAGTATTTTGCTCAAGTTCACAAAGGTTCTAAGTTAGAAGAGCCCAAACTAGGTTTCCCAAGTCACAGCCTAGTATAGTTGCCACTATACTGCCTTGCCTTAAATGCACTACATAACAGAACCCTAATTCTGTGATGTCAATGATCACAACCCTAAGGTGATGCCAATGATCACATGGAACATCACAAGAGCATCAAAGAAAAATGAATTTTGATTCACATTATCAAATGCTCAGAATACTGTACTTGGAATGTTGTTTCAAAAGAGCATGCATGGAGTGTAGGAAAGAATTCCAGTCAGGCAAGTGCAAACAGTGTATATTGATTCCAGAAATGGAAGACATGAATGCCTCTAAACATAAGGTGCAAAGATCATGCAGGAACATTCCCTAAAACCATATTTTGCCCTTTCTCAAACTGACACACTTATAACATTTAATAATTGGCTGGAAAGAAGTAGGAAGTGTAGTTGCTTTTAATTAAATAGATTAGAAAATTCTGGAATTAAATATTAAAGAAACAGTTTATGTGCATTTGGTAAAGGAAGTGGTAATCACTAAAAGCCATAATGTCTATCTCAAGAATCAGTCATACTAGATGGCTTTTACTTTCTTTTTTTACATGAAATATCAGGGTACATAAAGAGAATACTGTAGAGCTAGTAGTGTATCCATCTGAGCAAAGCATTTGTCTTTGTGGACAAGATGAAGAGACATTGACCAGATGACAATACAGGTGTGCAAATGGTTTTTGTTGACTGGCTGGTCCCAAAGTGTAGTCACCAATGAGTCTATGTCAGCTTGGAAAGAGATCACTACTGGAGTTCCCCAAGTATTAGTCATTTTTCCTGTGCTCAACATTTCTATCATGCTTGGATAAAGGCATTGACAACATGATCATAGAATTGACAGATGTCACAAAATTCAAAACATGGTAGTTCACAGTCTGGAGCTAAAATTATCTGCACAGGCTAGGGTAATGAGCTAAATCTAATAAAACACAATTTAATAGGGAGGAACATAGGGTCCTACATGGAGAGGTCAGTGGCACTAGGGTAGACTGTCACAGTGGGACAGCAATAAATAGCAGTTTATGTGAAAAACATCTGGATTATTGGATTGTAATATCAGTGAGTAAACAGCCATGAAGCAGATCCTGAGACAATCTTTGAATGAATAAAGCAAACCAACACGTCAAGAAGGAGAGAGATGATGAATCTGCTAGCAATGGAATTCTATATTTGCCTTGGTTAAATCATACCTGTGATCACTTCTGAATGCTGTATTTTAGGAAAGATTTTAGCAAGCAAAATATGCCCCCAAAGAAGAACAGCAGGATAGTGAGAAGCCTGGAGATCATGCCTTACCAGGATCAAGTTGTATGCCCTTTAGATATTCATCCTGGGAAAGATTTAGATGGCAGGGCAGTGGGAGGTAGTAGGGGGAAGGGATGACAGCTATTTTCAAGTATTTAAAGCCTGTCAAACAGAAAGGGGATTAGATTTGTTCTACTTGTCCCCAGAGGGTAGTATGAAGAGTAATAGGTAGAAATTACAGAAGATTTCAGTTTAGTGTCAAGAGAAAAGAAAAGAAAAAAAAAACACCTCAACAATAGGTGCTGATCAAAAATGGACTTGGTTGCCTCATAAAATGGGGAATTTCTTATCAGTAGAAGTTTTCAAGCCAAGGCTTCATGACCACTCATCAGAGATATTGTAGAAATAATTTTCAGTGAGGTATGGATTGGCCTCTGAGGTTCCTAAATTTAAAGAATCTCTAGATCTAAGGTTTTTAAATTTTAAAAAGTAAGATTTCCTAATTCTAAATAGCAACTAGGTGGTGTGGCAAATAGAACACTGCACTGAGAGACCAGAAGACCTGATTTTAAATCCTACATCAAAAACCTCTGAGCTACATGAGTCTAAACGAGTCTCTCAAAATCAGTTTTCTTCTTCATAAAACAGGGGTAACACTTACCCCAAAGTATTGTGAAATTCAAAAGTTATCTGTATGCAAAGTACATGGTAAATCTTAAAGCACTATGTAATTGCTAGCTATAATTATTAATCCCATTAACTCATTATGAGAAAAGGTATTCATAATACAGCATGATAACAACTTAATAATCCCATCTCTTCCCCCAATTTAGCATAGGGAAGAAAATGAAGAAATTTAGAAGCACATATTTCTCTACCATACTGCAACATACTCAAATATTTTAAGACACACTCTCTTCTATGAATTATTATAACAATTGGAAAACAAAACAACTTAAAAATTGTTAAAATTCTATCTTACATGTCTTGTGGGATTAAAAAATTTTAATGTATGTGAGCCTTCTCTGAAATATTAAGAACTTCTTGAGGACAAAGGCCATTTGCTCACTAATTCATTCATTCATTTATTCTTTCAACAACTCTTTATTGGGTGCTTCCTCTATATAATTCACTATTGATTGTATTTAAAATAATCCAAAATCACAGCAAGTATTAGAATTGGGTTTGTCGACTCCTATTCTAGTGATTTCTGTCTCTAGACCAGGCTGTACTCTTCTGTCATAGAATCTTAGATTGGAGGTGACCATAAATATCATTGAATCCAACCATGACAGAAAGAGGATCTCCTTGATATTTTTCATTATATCACCCTTAAATCTATCATTCTGTATCTTCCACCCTTTGCTTCTGTTCTACCCTCTAGATATTGGTAGAAGAAGCATAATCCTTCTACCACTGGACAGCCATTCAAAAACATTAAAATAGCTATCATGGTTCACCTTCCCCAACCCTCATTGCAACTTTCTACAGTATGGAAACGTGCCTTTCAGTATACAGATTCTTGGTTGGTGGTCATTTGGATAAGCCAAGCCATTTGAATTCCTGAGAGCACATTTAATTTTTGTGGAATTCCAAGTATATCTAATAAAGTATGCTTAATATGCAATTAATTTCCAAAAGCAAAGGAGTAAAATGTCTGCTATTGAGAGGAATAGACATATAAAGAACATTATAATGGACTCATATGTTAAATCTTAAAACCATGATTAAAATTTAAGCACAAAGGAGGAAAGAAAGTTACTTTCTTAAAGTTTCTGGAGAATATAATTAGAAAGAGTTTTTATTTAAATTCAAAGACCTTATATTCTATCACGAGACAACATGTATGCATATATGAATATAATATTAATTTTTAACTTAAAAAATTAATTTAAATGAAGTAGCAACATATAATAGCATAATTTGTTAAATCTTTTTGCTTGAATTTTTTTAAAAAATGTATTCACAAATAATTGAAACAAAACCTCACCTTTGCCACATGTTCCATCATTAAACTTTTACCTACTGATCATGCCCAGTTCTTTCAACCAGTCTTTATGTTAACACTCCCTACAGTTTCAGTTGGATGAGATATTTCATGATTTGTACTAATTAATTACATTTACCTTCAACCTTTCACTCTTTGAAAGAGAGAGAGAGAGAGAAAGAGAGAGAGAGAGAGAGCTGAAAAATCACAACATTTCTGTTATCTAAACAATTTGGGAGGGTCTCTCAATAGAAGAGAGTACACTACGCATATTGCATAAAATCTTACAGCATGCCAGCAATGGTAACATATGTCAAGGACTTCTTAGATGCAGTCTTTATCTCTCTTTTCTTATTCAGAAATGACATTGCCCTCCCTGATGTCTATTTTCAAAGATCCTATCATGTCAGATCTAGTGACTTCAGAAACGAAAATTGTGGGGAGGAAGTCAATGCAGAAATTCAGAGAGGATCAGCCACTATTAATTAAAACAGAAGAAAATTTGTCAATTGTCTCCCCAAGATACCTATCCTGGTGGTCAAAAACAAGTTTTATTTTAGATCTCACCAAAGCAATTCACCAAAAACAGTTAGGGTATACAAAGAGAGATCATGTTTCTAGTTCAATTGAAAACTATAAGGAAATAGAAAGTGGATTAAAAACTGAAATATAGGGTATACTGGCTAGAGAAAAGGAAGATAGACATATGGAAGATCTGCATTCAAATTCTGCCTCTGATTATACTGGCTGGAGTGACCTTGGGCAAGCCCCTCAGCTTAGAGTTCCTATATTAACAAAATCATGGGTTCAAAATTTCTCTATTTTAGAGAATGGCAGTGTCTTGACTCATAGATTCCAGTGTTAGGCATATACCCCAAGGAATTCATTGACAGATAGAAAAACTCCACAGTGACCAAAATATTTCTAGCCGCAGTTGTTGTAGTAACAAAGAATTGAAAGCAAATTTGATAATCATTAATTAGAAAATGGCTAGAGTATGGTACCGTAATATAATGGAATATCCCTGAAACAAAGAATATGATGAATACCTAAAAGCATGGTGGGATGTACACGAACTGATGAAAGTGAAGTAAGCAGAGCAGAAAACAATTTGCATAATGATGACAACTATGGAAATGGAAATAATAACCATAAAAACAATTGAAAATAAATGTTACAAAATTACAAAGAATTAAAAAATTACAAACTTGTTTCCAAAGAAGAAATGTGGGAAGATACAACTCTCAACCCAACTCCTTTGCAGAGGTGCAAGGTTCACAGGTCTGTGGTATTGCTTATAACCTCTGATGTTTTTTAATGTATTGATCAGTCTTAATGCATTTTCTCTTCTCCCTTTCTCTTTTAAAAATCTTTATTAAAGGGGATGATTCTCTGTGAGGGGAGACATATATGGGAAAATCTAGGCAGTATAAATATAAGATATATCAGTACATATCTATTTTTAAAAATGTTACGAATTACAAAACTTGTGGAAAAGACATTAAAAGTCCAAGGTGCAAAGAATTATATTTCCCAAAATATGTTTATTTCTTAATGGCCTCATTTTGATATTTATTCCTAAATGAAAAGATAATACAACGTTATATCTAATGAAGACCTACCCACAGATTTTTTTAATTATGTCACTGGGTTGACTATGCACAATTTAAAAAAAAAACAGTTTCAGTCAGCCTTATTTTCCAATGAGTTGCTCATAAAAAGATTGCATTTATTCAGAAGTTACTCCATGTCTTGCCCCAGTAGCTCTAAGGTTATTAGTTATGTTAAGACTTAAACAATGATGCAATTGGCCATTGGAAAGTTTCTATCTTTACAATTTCTTTTGCTAACTTATATCTCAAATTAATCAACCAATCAATTAATTAGCAAGCGTATTTGTGCCTGGAACTATGCTAGGGTGCTGGAGATACAAAGACAAAAATAGAAGAGTCCTTGCATTGGAAAGACTTATATTCTATCAGAGGAAACAACATATAGACATACAAGTATATGTATAAATATATTACACTTGTGTATACTTATACACATTCACACACATAACACATGCCTATTTATCTATGTATGTATATATATATATGTGTGTGTGTGTGTGTGTGTGTGTGTGTGTGTGTACACACACACACACACACACATTTTAAGGATTGGTGAGGCATTAGCACCTAGGGGATCAGGAAAAGTATCTTTTCAGAGGTTGCATTTAAGTTGAGCTTTAAAAGATATTAGGGATGTTAAGAGGCAGAGATGAGGAGGGAATGAATTCCTTGTATGAGGGACAGTCTGCGCAAAGGCAGCAAGATAGAAGACAGAATGTCATGAGCCAGGCCAATCTGGCAGGACCATAGACTGCATGAACAAAAATAAGGTGTAACAAGCCTGGAAATGTAAGTAGAAATCAGGTGGTTTAGATCTTTAAATGTCAAACAAAGGAATTTGTATTTGATCCTAGAGATAATAGTAACCCATTGGAGCTTATTGACACACAGTTAGACATCTACTTTAGTAGTATCACTTTGGCAGCTGTGTAGAGGATAGATTAGGTAAATGAGATATGCAAAAATGACAAAAATATGAGATGCGGTTGTAATGGTACATATGTCCTTATTTGTTTGACTTAGATGCATGATCTATAGTTGTGTTTGGACAAGAAAGAACTCTCAACCCATTTCTCAAACCCAAGTTGTCAACAAAGCTTATTTTTGTATTAATCAGGCTAATTATGTTTGCAAAATAAATTGGATTTCCATGAGTTAAGGTTTCTTAGTTAAGTCATACATGTATGGTTGGAAGAGTAACTACCAGAATGAGCTAATTGCACTGAACAAGGTAACATTTAGACATCTCACTTCAGGAAATGACTGACTGCATTTTGAAGAGACAGCATTCATAGATCCTTTGGGACTATCACCCAATAGCTGAAGTGCCTGAAAAGCTTCCCTTAATAAAAGGCCCCCTATTCTCACAAAGACCAGAGCTTCTTGCAAAGTTCCTGAAAATACATTTTTTTACATGACAACATGTCAACCATCATCTGAGATAGTATAAGAAGAAGCAAAAGAATATCTTACAATTAATGTTTTAGAACCCAACATGTAACCTAACATTCAATAAGCTATACAATTGAGTCAATTTAAGTTTAAAGCTCATTTTTTTTTTCACTTTGACCTTCCTTGATTTCTTTTTTAACTGTGGCAAAAAGAAATAGGGAAAATTTGCTGAATATTCAAATCTATATTACAGAATCCTCTTTTCTTTGCAAAGTCAAGCATCTGTTTTCCATTAGTCATATGTGTAATTGTCTTTAACAATGTGGTCCAGGGATGAAACTGGGCAGATATAGTCTAACATCTCATCCATCAGGAGGGTCTAGGCCTTTTTCCAGTCATACAAATAGTTGTTCCTAATGACACCTCCCTACTCAACCCTACCTTGGATAGAGGTCTGGCATTGCCTATGGCTCATAACTGTGGGTAAATTTTATTTGCATCCACTGTATGACTAAAACTATGACTCTCAGGCCTCCCTCTTCTACTCAAACAGTTATTTATCAAGAAGAATTTTGGAAGCAAGGGAGAAACTATCTGGCCAGTATAAAACAGTTCAGTTAAATGAGGTGTGAAGCAAGGAACAAAGAGAAAATCTAATAGATAGTAGACTGCTGGGCTGAGTGAGGAATCTTGGGTTCTAGTCCTGGCTCAGCTACCAATTCACTAAATAAACTTGGGTCTCATTGTGATAATTTGTGAAATGAGTAGTTTAGATTAAACTCTTTTTTGTTTCTGTCATAGTCGAAAACAATTTATTGCCTGTGGAACTGACTGGGCTAGATGAGTATGGCTTGGATCAAGCCAGTTTTGTTAGTCTAATACAAGTTGCACACAGATCTTCTTATCACCTTAGGCTAAAACAGTATGCTGACTTTGGCCATATCTATAACATACAGCTACTTCGTAGTTTATTTGATCTCATGGTTGCTGGAATTGACTTCACAATGAATACTAAAGTTGTCCTCAATTGCCTTCATAATTGGCTCTGTGATCAGGGGAAGTTGATGGTTGCATAATAATGAAGTATTCTCTCTCTCTCTCTCTCTCTCTCTCTCTCTCTCTCTCTCTCTCTCTCAGTCTCTCAGTCTCTCTGTCTCTCTGTCTCTGTCTCTCTCTGTCTCTCTCTGTCTCTCTCTGTCTCTCTCTCTCTGTCTCTCTCCCCACTCCAGATTTTCTCCTGTTTAAGGTTAATGATCATCACCTCTTCCCTTTGCTCTATTAAATATATAAATACTAAGTGGTTTACTCTACTTTCCTTTTTACTTAGCTTTTCTAAAGGAATTTCCAATTGTTGAAAACTGATAAACTTACTTTTCTATAGCAAGTCCTGAATCATGGATTTTGGAAAATCTGGACATTTTCTGTCATGTTGGGATTGCATATCCTATAGGTTTGTTTTGATTAAAGGGAATGGCAAAGAAAAATCCCATGCATCCCCAAAGTATGTTGGCCAAATAGATGCCGCTATAACTAATTTTAAAGAAAAAATATTTTATTGGTACATGGAATCTCTGTTGGTAGGCAAAACTTAGGTTACAAATAATTTTATAAATGACTTAGCAGACAAATGATGCCTACTGAACCTGGACTGTGATTTCACTGCCAGCTGAAATGTTTAACATTTACTGTAAACCATTTTTATTACAGAATGACTAATATGTGGTACTATTAGACTGGCCATACATAGATGGACAGAATGTTTGGAGTCAGGCTGATATTGATCAATGTAGCAGACTGAAGAGTTAGAGATGAAAGCTATTGTTCTCTATTTCAAAACTCATAGTCTAAAGCTATGATAATGTTTTTTTAAAGACATCAGTAAGAACTTATTTTAAAAATTCACAGAAATCATAGAAGTTTATATACATACATACATGTGTATATGTATATTATATATAATATGTGTGTGTATATACATATATATGTATACCTGTATATACAGGCCAGTAATTAATGTTTCACACTTTTCTTTTTAGATAAATAGCTCCCCTATAGAAATCTCATTACCTGGGTCCCTATAAATGAAGATAATAAGTGTTTTCTATTTAACATGTGCTTCATAATTTGACCCTATAAGATAAAAGGAAACAAACTGAGGCTGGTGATCTAATAATCTGCTTTTTGAGAAGGTTTATTCCTTACTTGGATTGAGAAAAGTACGAAACGATCACCATGTCTGAAATATGTTTTGTCACCATTGTCAAAAGACAAAACCTAATTTAATTAATTTTAATGACATTTTCCTTTTCCTACTGTGGGCAATAACCAATGGAGTCTTTCCAAAAATTTCCGAGATGAAAATGTGACTTTCAAACACAATAATCTTCTACCACTGATAGCAATGTAGAAAGGAATTGCCTATTGAAATGGAGTGACATCAGAGTTTCTGACTATGGGTTGACTGTATCTAACTAGATTTACCCTTGACCCTCTAGTTACTTCAAATCTCCAGGAAGGTAAATATTTTCTATGTGTATTGTGGTATCCTTGGTGACATTGACAACAGTCTTATTACTGTACTTTGAACAGAGCTGTGAACTGGTTAGTGGGGATTTTATGGCATCACTAAAAAAGAAAAAAAAACTTGATTTATATTCACACATATATCTTCTTGCACTATGTTTAATCAAGACATCCTAGGTTAACCTGTAAAAAAGACCAAATCTTTCTTAATTCTCATAAAAGGTCAGAATTCATCCTAGTGAATGATTCACCCAGGTACTAATTCTTCAACAACATTCTTAGTAAATTTCTCTATTTGGGTTGCAGCTTTAGGGGTTCAGCAAAGTCTGTGAGATAATAGTCTTGGCAATCACTAGTGTTTTTAAGAAGTGAGGGCAAAAGAGGTACCAAGGCAAGTTGAGTAAGGTGATAGGCCTGATACAGTGGAGAGAGCATTGTTTTAGATGTTAGAAAATCTGCATAGTTCCAGCTTTGGATGGTTAATAATATCACTGTTATAAATCTCTTTGTCTCTAAATGTAATTATAGCCCACCTCTGAAATGTCAAATATTGTCTCTGTTATTATATGTTAAGCAAATTAAATATAAAGCTTTTTTTAATCTGTTTAGAAGACTGTCTATACTTTGAAACCTTAGGAAAGGGCTTCAAACTACTTTTTAGCAGAAACATGAAAGACTGAATCTCCAGTTCTCCTAGCTTATTATGAAAGCCATAGAGTTTTGGTTAAAATGAGCTATTGCTGTTTGTCCTTTATTTTCAAAGAAGAGTAATGACATCAGAGGGTGATGTCTTGGCTCCTGTGTGAATTGGATTTAAGTGAGGCAGGGTTGCACAAAGTCAACAGCCTCACTCTTCCAGAGAGAGAACAACTGGCAATGGCCTGAGACCTGAGTGGATGACTTTGGCATCTTAGATGTCTGACCCAGCTCTAAGTGTTCCAGAGTGCTTGCTTCAGCCACCTTCATGGCCATCAGAATAAATGGTTCTCATCCACTCATTCCACCAAGTAAAGTTTGGCACCATACAGCAGGGCCTCCTCTCACCTTTAGCTCAACGCATGTTCATAGAGCATCTGGCACTAAATCTTTGGTAGATGATGTGCTTCTGGGTTGGGGCTTCATGCATAGCAGAGCAGCTCCCTTGCTGAGATCTATTAAAAGTCAAGCCTTAAAATGGGCATATATCTAATGTAAGATGAAAGTGGTGCTGAAGAGTTGTTTAGTAGGTGGAAGTCTACCTCTTCTCATCAGCCAATTAGCATCCTAGACATTCTCCATTAGAAAGATGTTCATCTTATCCTTCGGACAAATTAGTATAACAACCCAGACAGGTATAAAAATAGGTGTAAAATTTAGGCATGTAGTCTAAGCATAATATACTCACACAGGAGTTACTCCAATAAAATTGCCACTGAAACATGTTACCAATTTAATAAATAATCAACAGATACAGAATCCAAAGATTAGTTTCCTTGTAAATTGGTTTCTTCCCTTAAAGTTCCTGACTAGGCTTGCATGTTTGTTTGTTGTCACTGTTGTTGCTTTTAAAATATATTATATTGAAGCTTTTTTGTCCTTACAACAGCACAGTAATTTCTTATCCATCTCCTTCAGATTGAGTTCTCCCTTTTAACAAAATAGATATTTAAGTAAAAACAGCTGGGTGGCATGTTGGACCTGAAATCAGGAAGACCCATCTTCTTGAGTTCAAATCTGATCTCAGACACTCACTAGGTGTGTGACCTTAAGTGAGCCACTTAATACTATTTGCCTCAGTTTCCTCATCTGTAAAATGAGCTAGAGAGAGAAATGGTGAGCCACTCTGGTATCTCTGCCAAAAAAAACCCAAATGGGTTTGTGAAGAGTCAGACATGACTGAAAGACAACAATGTATACAATATTTTATCCTTATCAGCATTTATTTCACTCCAGCATGATAATGAAGCATATTTCATTATCACTTATCCAAGAATATAAGTGGTCTCGTAAGTTAAAGTCAGAGTTCCTTTAGGTAGCTTCCTTTAAGTAGTTTTCTCTGTTACATTGTGGTAGTCATAGTAATCTGGGTTCTAAACACTTCTGTCTGTATCCACTCATATGTTTGTGTGTGTGTAAGTATGTCTTCCCATAGTTCTCATATTTCAGAATGCTTTCTTCATATTTGTTACATCTTACTTCATAATAATATTCTATTACTTTCATAACCCTTAGGGTTGTTGTTTTGTTTGGTCAGTTTGGTTTGATTTTTTTTTCATTCTCTAAACAATGAATATTCATTTTCTTTCTGGTTTGTTTGCTTGCTTATTTTTGCTACTACAAAAAGAGCTGCTATAAATATTTTGATATGGATTGGACTTTGATTTCTATCTTTATCTTCCTTAGAGGACTGTGCCCTGAAGTAAGATTTATAGTTCAAAGGGTATGTACAGTCTTGCCACTTTTGTTGTGCAATTTCTCACCGATGTACAGAATAATTGAACCACTTGACAGGTTCACCATTCACCAATACTGCATCAGTCTGACTATATTCCCCAAATGACTCCCCATTATAACACGCCTGTTGATTGGTTCATCATTCAGGTTCTAGACCTCAGAGGGAAGGAAAACCATGATCTCTCAGGATAGCCCATTTCACCTTTGGAGAGATCTAATTGTTAGGAAGGTTTTCTGATAGAAAGACCTAAATTTGCCTTTTGTCAGTTTACTCCTATTTTTCCTGGTTGTACCCTCTGGGTTCAAAAAGAATAAGTTGAATCCCTCCTCCATGTGACAGCCATTTGGATGCTTAGACAACTACCACATCCTTCCTAAGACTTTCTTTCTTTAGATAAAATTTGTCAAGGTCCTTTAATCAATCCTTACATTCCATGGACTCAAGGCCTTTCACCATCCTCATTGCCTTCCTCTAGACATCCTCTAGCTTAATGCTGTTCTTAAATCATAGCATCCTGAGCTGAACTCCGTATTCTAGAGATTGACTAATGACGGTAGAGAACAGGGGGACTACTACCTCCCTTTTCTTAGAAGTGATGCCTCTATTAATATAGTCCAAAGTAACATTTGCTTTTTTTAGCTGACCCATCACATTCATGATTTATATTGAGCTTGTAGTCTATTAAAAAAAAAACCTTTAGACTGCTTTCTCTTCAGTTGTCTGTAAGGTGCTTGGTTCTTCTTCGGAAGCTAAGCCCACGTTGGAGTGAACCCTCCTCACTTCAGCCGGCGACTAGCACCACTACAAACAGATCTCCTCATCCCTCTGCTGAAATGGCCATCTCCAAGCTTGCTTGCATCTACTCTGATCTACTCTGCTCTCATCCTTCACAATGATGAGGTTATGGTCACAGAGGGTAAAATCAATGCCTTCATTAAAGCAGCAGATGTAAATGTTGAGCCATTCTGGCCTGGATTATTTGCAAAGGTTCTGTCCAACGTAAACATTGCAAGTCTCATCTGCAATGTAGGAGTTGGTGGACCTGCCCCAGCAGCTGGTGGCGCTGCCCCTACTGGAGGGGCTGTTTCTGCTAGCACAGCTGCCCCAGCTGAGGAGAAGAAGAAAGAGGAAGCAAAAAAAGAAGAATCCGAGGAGTCCATTGATGACTTGGGCTTTGGTCCGTTTGACTAAATATTTTTTGTAACATTAAATAAAAAGCTTGACTCAAAAAAAAAAAAAACCTTCAGATTGGTCCCCCATCCCAGAAGAATTGGTATCTCTCTGTGCCTCCTCCACTTTACACCTGTGAAATTGATTTTTTTCTAACCAAATCCAATGCATACAAAATTCATTTTATTAGATTAAACCCAATTCTCTAACCTGTCATGGTTCTTTTGGAACCTAACTCTGCTATAATCCATGTTAGCTATTTCCTATCACCTTTATTTCAGCTGCAAATTTGATAAGTATATATTTTTTATTCAATTCATCGATAAAAATATTAAACAGCCAAACCCGAGCATAAATTCCTATGTTATTCTTTCAGAAACATTTTGCCACATTGATTTTGAATAATTAAAAAGTATTTTTTAATCTGGCCATCCAACAAGTTTTGAATCTAACCTATTATATTTTCATCTAATCCATGCATCTCTAGCTTCTGCCTAAGAACAGAAGCCTGGGCAACTAAAACAAAAGTTTTGCCAGAACTACATGTATATGATGCCTTTTTGGTATCCAACCCATAGCACAATGCTGGCATATAGAAAATGCTTAATTACTGATTATTGAATGATAGACTATATCTCTAGAATTCTTCTCATCTACTAGTTTAGCAATCGCGAGAAAAAGGAGAAGGAAGAGGAGAAGAAGAAGAGGAGGAGGAGGAGGAAGAAGAAGAAGATGAGGAGGAGGAGGAAGAAGAAGAAGATGAAGACAAAGAAAAAGAGGAGGAGGAGGAAGAAGAAGAAGAGGAGGAGGAGGAAGAAGAAGAAGACGAGGAGGAGGAGGAAGAAGGAGAAGAAGAAGAAGAAGAAGAAGAAGAAGAAGAAGAAGAAGAAGAAGAAGAAGAAGAAGAAGAAGAAGAAGAAGAAGAAGAAGAAGAAGAAGAAGAAGAAGAAGAAGAAGAAGAAGAAGAAGAAGAAGAAGGAGAGGAACAAGAAATAAGGCTAATCTGGCCTGACCTATTCTTAATGAAGCCATGCTGACTCTTTGAAATCACTTTCTTCTTTTCTCATTATTTTCCAGCCATCACTTTAATCATCTTTTCTAGAATTTTTCCAAGAATCAATATAAAGCTCAGGAGTTTCTAGTTTGCATATTCTATTCTATTCTCTTTGCAGGACAACTTTCTTGAATCTTCTGGCACCTTTCCCATTTTCCATGATGTTTCATGTGCTCATTTATCATGCCTTCCAGTTCACTCAGCACCATCCTGGGTGATCTGACTTGAATTCATCAAGGGCACGTAGGTGCTTGTACTACTGGTCACCATAACTTTATAGCAATTTATCAATTGCCAATAATTTCTAATCTAAAAGGATGCTACTGTGGCATTTATTTTTAATAGAAAATGCATTGCAAATTTAATTACCAAGGGAAATGGGTTTGCAATACAGCCCCTCTAGAGGATGAGCTCCAATCACTGCATCTGCAAATCCAGTAGAATCATAATTTCAGTGCTGAAAGAGATTTTACAGGCCATTTCACCCAGTCCCTTCATTTTACAGATTAAAAAAAAAAACAAAACAAAAAAAAAAACATGAGACCTGAGGAGTATTACATGCCCAAGATTTAAGTGAAGCTTCTGTGATTCTAAATTTAGGGATCTTTTCACTTTACCATACTGCTCTTAGTATCTGCAATTACATAAATTATAGTGCCTTTTTAATATTCTATATTCGCTTGCTCTATGTTATATAAGACAAGATGTTATACATCATAATTGCAGACGGAAATGTGTTGAAATAACCTGAACTGATCATTTAGCCTTGATATGGATGACAGAATATGTGATATGAGGTCAATTATGAAATCGTTTAGGTGTTCTCATGTAGAACAGTGGTATCAAACTGCAATAGAAACAAGGGCTGCTAAACTATGCATAAAGATCTCTATGGGAATATATTAATTAATTAAAACACATAGTAATGTTATCTGTGTTTTATTTTATTTTGTTAAGTATTTCCCAATTACATTTTAATTGGGTTTTAGCCATACTTGGGAGTGTTATAGGCTGGATGTGACTTCTGACCTGTGTGGTTGACATCTTTGATATAAAAGATGGAGTGAATAAAGACTGTATATTATCAATAACAGATATTCTGCTTCATCTGTTGATAACTACCAAAATCCCCCAACCTCTTCCACCATTTTTACAAACTGTTGCTTTCACAAACCTCAGTTATTACATATATATATATATATATATATATATATATATATATATAATTTTGTTTTTAACCTTCTTAATTTATGCCCTATTATATTCCTCTTCCCCTGCCTGAAAGCTTTATGTTTACTTTTCTTTCTTCCCTCTGTACCCTAGAAGAAAGTGAGAATATGAAGAGACACATCATTTCTCCCTCTATTAGAATAGAAGCACTTCTTCATCGTTTAACCCTTTCCAACTGTTTGACTCAATAACAACAACAAAAACAATCTGTCTTCCAGGTGACTTACTTTTTAACAGTAGATACCGTATATATTCTGCTCCCCCCCACCCCCCAGTGTTTTGACTTTCTTTAATAAACAAAGGGGGAGAATTCAAGAGATATTATAAAGGTAAAATTAACAGGCCTTGGCAACAGATTTATGAGAGTAGAGTAAGAGAGAATGAGGGATAAAGATAATACTTAGGTCCAGAGCCTGGAAGTGAGGAAGGAGAGGAGAAAGGGAATACATATATACCATATTTCCCCATGTATAAGACGCACACTTTTTCAAAAATTTGGGGTCTAAAAACTAGGTGCGTCTTATGTAGTGGTTGTAGATTTTTTTACTTGCATTTCCCGCTTTTTCACACTTGTTGTCTTTGTGCTCATTGTTTCACATTTGTTATCAGTATATTGGGTTATGTTTTGCCATGTTCTGCCCAGAAATGGCTCAGAAAAGATTTTTTTGTACAGTGCTGAATTCAAGTTAAAAGTGATCCAGTTTGCAAAAGTGAATGGAAATCGTGCTGCTGAACATAAGTTTGGTCCTCCTCCAACTGAGAAAACAATCTGAGACTGGCTATGGGAAGAAGAAACCCTACTGAAAACACCACGGCAGAAGAAGGCCATAAGAGGCAAGTCAGCAAGATGGCCTGATTTAGAGAGGGAATTGAAGATATGGATTGAAGAGCAAAGGGCAATTGAAATTCCTGTGTCCACAAAGATGGTTCAGCATGAGACAAGAAGAATTGCTGATGAAAAAGAAGTTACTGATTTCAAAGGAGGACACGACTTTAGGTTCATGAAACAGAATGGACTAAGCATATGTACAAGCACCAGACTTGCCCGAAAGATGCCTGAAAGCTATGAGAAGATGAATAAAACTTGAATTCAATAATTTTATGTAATACATTTTTTTTCAAATTTCAGGCCCCCAAATTAAGATGTGTCTTATACATGGGGAAATACAGTATATAGAGCCTGCTATATCACACACTGTGCTGAGTGCTTTTTATAAATATAATTTCATTTCATTCTTACAACAACTCTATAAGAAAGGTACCATTATTATCGCCATTTTATAGTTGAGAAAACAGATTGAGTGATTTGTCCATGGTCACATAGCTAGTAATTATCGGAAGCTGGATTTGTACTCAGGTTTTCCTGACTCCAGTGTCCACTGAACCACCACCAACTGTTCTATTGACTGGGAAGATGTTGCTATACTCAACAATATTAGGGGTTATTAGGAAAGTTATGAAGCATTAAAGGTTTTGAAGAAAAAAAATAATGAGTTCAGTTGTGGATATGTGGAGTTTAAGATATCTATAAGACATCCTGTTTGAGATATTCAAAGGATAGTTGGAAATGCAAGACTGGGGGTCAGCAGAGAGGTAGGAATCATCAGACTGTGGAGGGTTGTAAATGCTAGTCAGAAATGACTGTAAATGAGGACTGGAGAAAAGTGAAATTAGTCACCCTCAGCATCACATAGTAAGAGACAAGGATAATGACTGGCCTGTGATTTCATTGGTTTGGGGAACTTTCAGATGAGGAAATTCATATTATGAAAGCAAGTCAATAACTTCTCTGCAACTTACAATCTTAGAGATTTTTTCTGGAGGACTGAAAAGTTATGGCTAGCCTAGACATCATGCAATATATGTTGTCAATTAAGAAGAATGTGATATGGACCCCATTAACCAAAGCCTGCTTAATTCTGCTGTATTAAGACACATCAAATTTGTGGTGTCAAGGCTGCTCAGACTAACTTGAGGAAAAAATACTAAAGCAAAAGTCAAAAGACCTCAATTCTAATCTGAACCGCTAAAGAGTTGTGTGATTCTGAGCCAATGAATTCACCTCTTTTAACTTTAGTTTCTTCATCTCTACAATGGCTGTATTGAATTGGGTGGTCTCAAAATCTCTTATCTATTCTAAGACCCTTTGACTGGATGATCTTCAAGGTCTCTTCCAGATCTGATTTTATAATCAACTTCAGCCTAGGTGATGTGAGCCACCCTGTCAATGTATAGGCAAAATTCCGGGAACATTCTGTTCTCCATCTCAGAAGCTCTCCACATGGCTTGCAACAGGCTGTTCCTTCAGAGTGTCAGTCTGAGCTATGCCTACAAGATTTGCCATATTATCTGAAAGGTACAGGTTGAGCAGTTCCAGAAGGAGACCTACTTTCTCAAATAGTGCAAACTATAACAGCTTTCTGAAACTGTTTCTCAAATAAAAACACATTCATTCCTGAGGAAACATCTTCATATATAAAGGGATGATGGCAAAGACACATTGTCGCCCTCATTCAGCACATTAACACATCTTTTCCTCAGGTGTGCCTCTTATTTTCTAGGATTATGTCAAGGATGCTGAGGAAAGCAATAATCAACTCCCTCCAAGCTCATTCTGTGGTATTAACCCTGCTCAGCTGAGATTCTCAATTACCTCTCCAGAAGGCCTCTAGTGCAAATTATGCTAAATTATTATATGTTCCCTTACTTCTGGCTTATTGGTATCAATTTCAGGATATATTCGTATTTTGTTTCTTTCTTTCGTCTTGGTCACAGTCAATAAGCTTGGTTAAAATTCATTCTTCTAACATTGTGGAATTCTCCTTTCTCATTGAAATAAGAACATTTGCTTCTTCATTGTAATATATACACTTCTCCTTGGAGGGACAAATGAAAAAGAAAGCAACGGTTTTAATAACTCATTGTTGGAGAGGTCTAATGACAGCACTCTCTTAGTTCAGGGACAATGTTGGGACAAAACTAGGGACTCTCACAAGTCATTAAATAGTTAAAAGGAAGTTTATTTTGCCCTAACTCAGCAAGAATACACAACAAGGATACAATGGTACTTACCTTCCCTGGATGTGGCCTCCCTCAACACCATAGAGAAATTCATCTGGTCTGCAAGGAAAGATATGGTGAAAAATATGGTGACTCAGTTGTGTCGGTCACCCAACAAGGCCTAGATTCCTCGTGCTTGGGACTTTTTATGCAATTTGATGAGGAGGAAGCTGCTTCAGGAAAGCCAGAGCCAAACCAACCCCGGACAGCTTTGTCTTCTTTAGGGAAGGCTTATTCCCTGACAGAGGAGGACCTGCCCCTGCCCTGTTTTGGGAATGGCAGGAAGTAAGCTGCAACAGGGAAACAGTGGCAAATATTAGTCTTTTTACTTCCATACTGACATTTTAAAATCTTTCAAAAGTTTAATTGATAATATAGATATAAGCAAAGGAAATTTCTAGCAACTCTGGAAGACCTGTTGTCATGCACACAACAGGATATAACCCAACAACTGACATCATTTAAGGAACATCACCCAGGAGGGGAAAAAGATCAAACCAATTATTTTAATGTTAAGCTGTAAGCTGCAGTATTTTGGAACAGATGATGACTTTTTTTTTCACCAAAGGGAAACTACAGTGAATAGGAAATCCAAAGTGAATAGTATGTCAGGCTAACAACTTGCAAACTCATATTTCAAGTTATCTCTCATTCTACATGAGGACCTTCACCAGTACTCACTATGTTTTGTCTGGTTTGCTAATTTAAGTAGGGCTAAATGTCACCCATTGACAAGGATACCATCTTAACGCCGAAAGGGAAAAAATGGATATGTTATGTTGGCTTCACCTAGTTTTTTCCCCAAATCCTTTAAATTTAAAAAAATGGCGAGGTTTTGAAGGGATAACTCATGTCTTCATTAAGAGAACAAATTTGTCTTTGAGTAAGGGAGCATAGTGAGAAAGAAAAATATTGTGGTCTAGCTAATGACATACAGATCTGCAGGATAATTATGGCTCGTACTCAGATTTTCAAATGGAAAAGGGTTACTTTCTGATTTCCTTGGAATTTAAGGTAGTTCTGTGGTATAATGTTCCACTCTGTATTTATAGATTCATATATGTATTTATGTACTTGTATTTATGCACATACACATTTTATAGGTACATATATACAAATACCCACATACCTATACCCATGTACATCTTATAATTTTTAAGTTAGTGTTTGATATATAATAAATTCCATAGAAGACATTTTTAAAGGTTATAAGACAAAAAGGGGTTATAGAAACTTGGAGTTATAGTCAAGGGGAGAAGAAGAAAACATAGGATACAAGGTTTTTGAAGAAAATGAAGTTTAAAAAAAAGGTTTAAAGAGCCCTTTCTCATATTTTCAAAATATGTTTTAATTGAGATGAAGCTTATAATTTGGAGGAGCTGGATTTGTGATTTTGTCAATGTAATGAATCTCTGATTGTGAAATCTACCCGCGTACTCTGGGAACTCTATAAAAGTATTTATCTTACATAAAAGTTCCTTAAAGTATCAATAATTAAAATAATATGTACTCTTAAATGTTATATATACTCTTAAATAATATGTTTTAGCATTCTTTTTAAATAAAATGATATATACTCTTAAAAATAAATATATTCTTTTGTTTTGTTTTTTTGGCAGGGCAATTGGGGTTAAGTGACTTGCCCAAGGTCACAGAGCTAGTACATTTGTCAAGTGTCTGAGGTTGGATTTGAATTCAGGTCCCCCTGACTCCAGGGCTAGTGCTCTACTCACTGCACCACCTAGCTGCCCCTAAAATAAATATATTCTTTAAGGGTTGCAATTCACTTTCAAAATATCTCATTTTATCCTCACAACAACCCTGAAAGGTAGTTCTATTATTTTCCCCAGTTTACAGATAAGGAAACTGAGGCAGAAAGAGGTTAGGAGACTTGCCCAGGGTCACATAACTAGTGAAGTATCTGAAACCAGATTTAAACTTAAATTTTTCTCATTCTTCATCCAACTTTGTATCGACAGCTCCATTTACCTGCTTCTCAAATGTCCAGTAATGTGTCCATGTTCCCATAGCTAGTAGGAACGGAACTTAGGTTTTCCTGATTCTGAGGTCAGCCTTCTAGAGAAAGGCCCAACTGCCTCTCTATAGAGATTTCAAAATTCATAGAAATGCAAATCCTTTAAAGCACAAATATCTCTTGTTAACACAACTAGAGCTATGACTTTAATAGTAAAAACATCTTACCTGATCACTTTTGAAGAAGTTATGTTTATACATATAAATTACACTGAACACACATCATAATACTTTAGGCCTCTTTCAAGAAATTTATGCCTATTGGTATAAGTTATTCTGAACCTACACAAGTCACCCGGATTTCAGAATGCCCTTGAACTAATGTGATTTGAAATATCACTCTAGAGAAACCCAGAGCCTCAATTTATTCTTCTATAGAATGGTAATTATAATTATTATTTTAAATATTTCATTTTTCCAATTATATGTAAAACAATTTGAACACCTTTTTAAAATTTTTTATGAGTTCCAAATTCTCTTCCTCTTTCCCTCTCCTGCTCCCTCACTGAGAAAACAGGCAATTTGACATAGGTTATACATGTGCAGTCAAGCAAAACATTTCCATATTAGTCACACTATAAAAGAAAACAGACAAAAAATAAAGAAAAATAAGGAAAGTGAAAAAAAAATATTCTTCAGTCTGCATTCAGACTCCATTAGGTCTTTCTTTGTAGATGAACAGCATTTTTCATCAAAACTTTTTCAAAATTATTTGGGCTCATTGTATGGCTGAGAATAGCTGTTATTCAAAGCTGACCTCAGTGCAATATTATTGTTACTCTGTGCAATGTTCTCCTGGTTCTGCTCACTTCACTTTGCATCAGTTCATGTAAGTCTTTCCAGGTTTTTTTGAGAGCATCCCGCTCCTCATTTCTTATAGCACAATAGTATTCCATCACAATCACATACCACCCCAACTGATGGGCATCTCTTCAATTTCCAATTCTTTCCCACCACAAAAAGAGCTGCTCTGAATATTTTTTGCACAAATAGGTCCCTTTTCCCTTTTCTTTGATCTCTTTGGGATACAGTCCTAGTAGTGATATTGCTGGATCACCAAGGGGTATACACAGTTTTATAGCCCTTTGAGCACAGTTCAAAATTACTCTCTGGAATGATTAGATTAATTCATAACTTCACCAACAGTGCATTAGTGTCCCAACTTTCTCACATCCCTTTCAGCATTTGTCATTTTCCTTTCATGTCATATTGGTTAATCTGATGGGTGGGAGGTGGTATCTCAGAGTTTTTTTAATTTACCTTTCTCTAATCAGTAGTAATTTAGAGCATTTCAGAAAATATGACTATAGATAGCTTTGACTTCTTTGTCTGAACACTGCCTGTTCACATCCTTTGATCATTTGTCAACTGAGGAATAATTTATATTCTTTATAAATTTGACTTGTTTCTCTAAATAATACTAATTAGAAGGTCTCTTGTAAGAAGTTGCTTATGTTAAGATTTAGGAGAAAGAGAAAGAAGAAAAATAAGAGAAAAAAGAAGGGGAAAAGGAGGAAGATCTTATTTTGCATAGGACTTTATATTTTGCAAATTATTTTCACATTAGTTCTTTATTTTGATCCTCCTAACAGCTCTGTGAAGTACCAATAGGGATTGAATTTGTAATTTCTTTGTTATAGAAATCTCCCACATGAGCAAACTCTCTCCAATAATACAAGCTAACACTTTCATATCTCAGAGTTTTGTATAGTTGCCTAGAGCAAGGCAATCCAAAATGTGGCCCGCAGTGTGATTTTATGAGGCCAGGAGTGAAAAAATAAATAGTAATTTGGATGGAATGCATATTAGATTTTTTAATTCCATCACTAATAAATAATCTCATTGATGTTAATTTTCTTTAGTGTTTTTAAGCAGTATTACGGATGGAATATATAGCATGGACTTTTCAATCTATCTGTGGGATGCAGACTAGTCAGTATGCACCTACCTTTATACTGTTGTGTTGTCGTGTTGTTGTTTTGTGTTTGCTTTTGTGTTTCCTGTCTTTGCCTCTTGTATTGATGACACGCCTTCCCCCACTTTCTATTAGTGTTCTGTATTTTTCATTCTGACTTCAACCCTCGGAATAATTATTTTATTTTATTGTGGTCCTAAGATAACCTAAGGTTGGACAGCCCTTACCTAGAGCATTGAGAAGTAAAACAATTTCCCCAGAGTCACACAACCAGAAGATATCAGAGATCCAACTTGAACCCAGGTCTTCCTGGTTTCAAAATCAGCTCCCTACCAGATCCACCATGTAGCCTCTCAAGATATTTTGATAAAATTTAAGCCATTTTATAGGCAAGTGTGGAGAAAGGGAATTGAACAGTCAAAGTGTTAAGATTTTAACTGGAAAGCTAGCCACTCCTTCATGGCTGGCCTCTACTCTTAGAATGTGGTCATTGCCAGTCTTTTCCAGATGCTCCCCCTTCTCTGCCCACCAGAAGAGGTCTACCCTCTAGACACCATACCCAGTTTCACCTCCACAGAGTGGAAACTCCTTGATCCTGTCTGGAGAACAATAGGAATATTCAATCTAACTTTAATGCCAGGCAAAAGTGTGGCCTATGTTCAATGGTCCATATTCACTGCTTTGTTACCACACTTGGTAGATCAGGGAATTTATTTTAATCAATGAGGCTATCATGTAGCTCCAGAGCTCCAAACAAGGTAAAAGACCCTAAAAATTTCAACAGTCATTTTTCTCTCTCTTTTTCCCTCTCTCCATGCCATGGATAGAATGACTTTCTCTTCGGCTTCCCATTCTCAAGAGAAAATCAGAAACTGTTGGGATCAATCACACTTTATCTTAAGTTAGCAGTCAATACTAACACAATGTAAGTGTAAACAAACTTTAAAGAATAGAGATAAGCTTTGGAATAGGTAACTCACCCTGGGAAAGAAAGAAGAGATGAAAAGGGGAGACAGAAAGCATCACCACTGTTATCAGCAAACACAGATTACTCTCTCTCTCTCTCTCTCTCTCTCTCTCTCTCTCTCTCTCTCTCTCCCCCTCTCTCTCTCTCTGTGTTGTCTTTCTCTGTGTTTGTCTCTCTGTCTCTCTCTCTCTCTGCTGCTCTGTGTGTGTCTGTGTGTGTGTCTTTGTGTGTGTCTCTCTGTGTTTCTCTCTTTTTGTCTCTCTGTGTGTCTTTGTCTCTGCCCCTCTGTCTCTCTGTCTCTCTGTCTGTCTCTGTCTGTCTGTCTGTCTGTCTCTCTCTCTGTCTCTCTCCCTCCCTTCCTCCCTCTCCTTCTCCCTCCCCCTCTCCCTCTCTTTCTCCTCTTATTTATCTCCCCTTCCTGCCACCCTTACCTCTCAGTTCTGGGTGGTACCTGCAAGGTTTAGGGGACTCACATACAAGGGGGACAGTAACAACAACAGTAGCAGTATTGATCCCCAGCATTCCTTCCTTTCCTTTTCCATGTCACCTCTAGTGTTTCCATTCAGCCTCATCCCTCCATGTACATACTGTGACAAGATTTCCTCCAGAGAAAAGAATGCAATGTCTTCAAAGTACAAGCCTTTTTTGGTCAGTAGATCAAAACAGATCGAAGTATTTCTCTCCCTGAAAACAGATATTTATTCTCAGAACGTGTATCTTTTTGATAACAAAGGTTACATATAAAACAGAGAACTGATCTGTTTACAGAAATGAAGTGGCATGCTCAAGGTCACAAAGCTAATGAGTGGCAGAGCTTGCCCTCAAACCTAGTTCCTCAGTATAACACACTGTCCCTGGTCCTGACAATTGGAAGTCATTGACTGCTCAGTTACAGATCAGGTCCCATTATGAAGACATTCCCTTCCCCATCACAACAGCTGTGCCCACTTATTGTTTTCCCAATAGAATCTCAGGAAATGAAATTTGTTCCAGTTGGCCCCAAATACCCAAGCAACTACCTGTACTTTGTTAATAGTAGTGAAGAAATGGATTGGGTATTCACAGACCTGTTGAGGAGTGAGGATCATAGCTGCCATTTGATTCATGTCAAAGATGGAAATGCCTCTTGTCCAAACAGACCCTCACCTTAATGCACTCTGAGGAATGAATCACAGAGAGTGAGACATTAGGATTGTTTGGCACTGATATTTCTCTAACCAACAACTCAAAGGGAAGAGACAGCAGTTCCATCCTCTCCTCAGTTCTGACTATGGGAAAACTGGGTTTTTTATTTCAGGAGAGGTTGCATCCAAGCGCATTTGCTGTAACACCTAGAAAGCACACAAATACAAAGGCCTTTTCAGAGCCTGATTTCCCTCCATGACAGCTGGAATACAGAATATTAAATGGGAAGCTGCATCTCTACCCAATTCTCTGGGTGTCCCTTGAATATAATGCCTGCTGACTTTTTGTTTGTGTTTTCCTCACTAAAACCAGTACATACAGATGGTTTTCTGAATTTATTTATATTTTAATAACTTAGGCTCTTCATTTCTCCCACTTCTGTGTGTCTCTCTTCACAGCTCTTAACCAAAAGATACCTCTAATACCTCTCAATTCTACTCCTCTTCACCTCCATATATATGCCTATTTCAGCAAACCCCTTCTCCTCAGGGAGGAATCATGTAGTAAAATGTTTACCTTTGTCTCCCATCTAAAGAATTCTAGTTCCAAAACAGAAAAGACCCTCAAATGGCAACAAGAAAGTGTTTTTTTTTTCTCTTTGAAGCAATGTCATACAATATATAAATAAGCTCTATGCCATCCTCTGAATTCCCTTATGAGAAATCCTGTTTAGTGTTGATATTAAGAGCTATTTGCCCTTGGCACAGAGCAGCTTGTCTTCCTTAGATCCATTTGTCTTTCAGACTGAGTAAACAGGAGGTGTATGCTTCCCAGGAGCAATAGGCTTCCCAATCTCATCCTGTCCTATCAATGCACAGATACCAGAGCTCACACACCAGCACCCTGATACCTCCAAGACTGGCTGTCTATAAGATTAATTTCTATTCTCCACTTTGCGTCTGCTCCTCCCAGGTTAAGCTTATCGCCTCTCACCTCAATACCATGTAGCTAAAGCAAACCTTGACTGACACCATCTCCCTCAGTCTCCTCTTCCCTCTGATTGGAGGGCTACAGAGCAGAGTGCAAAATTACCCCCAATGCTTTCCTTTATAGAGGGCAGAAACTGGCTTCTCAGCCCACTCTACTTTGCCTCTATTCTTCTGCCTGGTTTCAATTTCAGGTAACAAGATGCCCCTCCATTGTGTTCCCCTGGCATCTCCCATGTCCTCCCCTCAATTTCTTGCTTCCTTTTGTATGATTTCTCCCCCCATTATACCGTAAGCTCCTTGAGGGTTGAGTCTTTATTTTGAGTAATTTTAGTATTTAGTGGTTTAGCATTTAGTAAAAATTTAATAATTTTTAGTAATTTTATCTCCAGCACTTAGCACCATGCCTAGTACATAGTTGGCACTTAATAAATGTTTATGGGGTTAGATTGGATGTTCAGAAACATACTCATTGCTGTTTCAACAATCCGGCTAGCAGCTGACGTGGGGGTAAAAGACCAACACAAGCCCAACAACAAGCATGCTACCAGCACACTGCAAAAGCCCAGGTTCTTTTAATCTGCTTCACTAAGGAAAGCTACGTTAAGGGGTTGACAGGTTTGCTTTAATTCAGCATACAAATATCACTCACTTAGTTCAGGGGGAAAAACTAGCACCTTGTACTTCAGAGCAAAATACAAAGTACAAACATGGACAGACAGACCTTGTCTGATTCAAATCCCAATACATAGTTACCAGAGTTTAACGCAATCCCAACATCTGGGTTTATGAGCTGGAGGGCCCTTAGCTACAGCTGCCTGGAGTCTCTGCATCAGCGCACACCACCAAGAGTGAGAGCCCTTGCACAAATGGTTCTGTCTTCTCTTTTTACAGCATTTCAGACGTCATCAAACGTCATCTGAATGACCAGAACTTAGGCTCCTATGATTGGCTCTTGAGTTAGCACCTCCCCTTAGGATGCTGGGAGGTTCACACCCACATAGGTTTAGCACCTAATAGGGGTTAGAGCTTGGGGCTTAGCACTTAGTAAGACTCAATGAAATACACTGAATTAATCAAAGGAAACAAAAGCCAAATTCTTCAAGGGCACTTGGTTGAACTGAGTGCTAAGAGCCCATTTTGCTTACCAACACAGTTGCCTAAAATAATCCTCCCTCACCCTACCCTATCCAGCTTCCTCTCAGCTTCATATAGCTACTTCTGATAAAAGCAAGATGGACTTCAACCCTATAACTCCCACCAGAGAGCAATATTTATTTTGTTCCACTTGATCTTCATTCCTCTTTGTGCTTTTTGTGTCCTGACTAAGGAGGAAAAGGGAGGTGCCCAAGGATTTCTAGGTCATAGGCATCCATGGACCCAACTGGATTTACTAGATTTACTATAGAAAATGTTATATAGAAAATGTTAGATGTCATTTTGGGCTTGTATGTCTAAGGGTTGAAAAAATTGCTGAGATTCACCAGCCATTAGTAATCAACATTCTTGAAAGAGGCAAGTAGGTGGTACAATACATGAAATGGGACTTGGAATCTGGAAGACTTGAATTTGAATCTTACTTCAGGTTCACATATACATGCACACATACACACATTTGCACACACTATCTCTGTGACCCTGAGTAAGTCACTTAAACTTGCTCATCCTCAGTTTCCTTTTCTGTAACATGTGGATAACAATATCACCTATCTACCTAAGCATAAAATAAAGTAACACATATAAAGGTCTTTATCAACCTTAACATTTTATATAAATGCTAGCTATTATGATTTGCACCCTCCATCTTCATACCTTTATAGGTTGATTTAATTCTTATCTGCCTTTCTGTCTTTCCTCCATCCTTTTATTATAACCAGCCTCCTTGAGTCGATATTTGTAGCATTATATGATTTAAAAAGGCCCTGCATTTAAAATCAGAAGACCCTAGCTACAGTGCAACCTAGACCAAGTTATCTAGTCTTTATTTTTTTTAAATTGTATTCTTTTTTTAAAAAAAGTACTATTTTATTTTCCCCAATTACATGTTAAATCATTCGTAAACATTCAGTTATTTTTAAAGTTTTGAGTTCCAAATTCTATCCCTCTGGCCCTCCTTCCCCCCTGAGATGTCGTTACTTAGCTTTTCTGAGACTCAGCTCCTTCACTTGTAAAGTGATGGGCTTGAGTGAAATGATTTCTTCACTCTCCTATGTATTTACTAAGCTGTGATAAGGAAGCACTTGATTTAGAGTCAGCAGACTTGAGCTCAAATTCTGCCTCTGACTCTATGTATGTGACATTGGGTAAGTCACAACCTCCCTGAGTTTCAGTTTCCCCATCTATAAATAAGGGAGTTGGATCAGCTGGCCTCTGAGAGTCACTCTGCATTAAACTCTGTTATCCTATCCTTCTAGCTCTAAATCTGATTTTGTTTCTCTCAAGCAGGATATGATTGCACCTACTACCCTCTCTGACCCTAACCTCTGGAGGAATCTTTTTTAACATAATGAAAAGTTCAAGTTATCAAAGGGTTAACTAGCTATGAAGGACTAGTGTAAGGAGAGTCTATAACCTAACCGAATTTAGGAGCATTTCTTTCAATAAATTCTCCGTTCTCCACACTAGTATCTTTGCCAAATTGTCTCCTTTCCTACCACCATACTCCTACTTTAGGAGTGTGAGGAAGGGTGGGTAAAGGAAAATGGGGATATTTAATAATGTCAGAAGCCAAGACACGTTCTCCTACTATTAGAGGCAGCTTTGTCACAGGGATCTCTAATGAAAGCTTTGGTTCTTGGGGGAATTTTTTCACCCATGCTCCTTTGGTCTTCCTGCTGAGTGTGTTGACCAAAGCAGGGAGCTGTGGTTTCCTCAGTAAAGCCAATTCAAGCAAGCTGGAGACCTCATGGATTGCTGTAAGGCCCCTGGTTCACTCCATGGTATGTAATGAATCAGAAACTTACCAATGTCTTGATTCATGTACTGGAAATGTGTAAATGTACAAGTACATCCCTGTTGTGATTTTCATGCCCATTACAACAAACTCAAACAAGAAAAAAAAAGTGTTTTTGTGGCTTCTGATTGGACAAGCTATCCAGTGAATTGTCTCCTAATTTATTTTAATAAAGTCTTAGGTTTAAATGAAGTTAAAAATGTCTATCTTATTTCAGATACATTTCTCAGGAAAAATGTATATTTATTTAGTTACATCTTTATAATACTAAATATTTTTGCCTGTTTTTTGTTGTTTTTAATAACTTGCTTTTAAGAACTGTATTGATTTCATAATAGAGCATTGGGTAGGAGAATGTAAAACCAATATTGATTATCCCTATGATCTTGGAAAATTCACTAAAATTCCCTGAGTCTTATTTTCCCCATCCACAACATAGAAATAATATTCCCCTCCCCCTAGACACTTTAAAATGATAGGTTAATGAATTACACATTCACTACAGAATTGTGTGAAGATCTCTGAAAGATGACAATAGTTAAGTTACCTTAATCTGATGCTTTGGAGGATCAGGGTCATATTTTTTCCACAGCAGAATCTAAAAATTCTAAAATAGTGACAGGATAATAAGGGGCCCCAATCTCTTCTAATGAACAATTCAAAGCAACAAATTTTAGTGGCATTGTAAATATACTCTTGTCCATGCTGAAAAAATTATTGGAACATGCAGGGAAAGGGTCATATTTAATCCTTGTTTTTGTTTTTGTTTTCCCATAGCCCTTGAGTTAGTGCTGTGCACAGAGTGTATTCTTAATAAATTCTCTTTTTTATGACTTCAGTTCTCATAGGCTAAATTGTCATTTCTATAAAGATGATTTCCAGGCTATACAGCTACTCCAGATATTTCTGCTGAAATTCATTCCAGCATCACCAATTGCCTATTGGATATTGTAAACTGGATGTTGGAGAAATTTTAAAATCAATATATCTAAAATTTGTTATCTTTCCACTGAATGCTAGTTTCTCCCAAATTTCTCTGTTTATATTTAAGTCACAACCATCTTTCTAACCTCACAGGTTCCATATCTTTACATTAGTCTAACCGCACTGACATATCTAATTAGTTGACAAATATTGCCATTTCTCTCTCCAAAACAATTACAAACTTTAGTTCAGGCCCTAGGTTATTGCAAGAGTCTCCCAACCAATCTGTCTCCTCAAGCCTCTCATCATTCCTGTCTATGTATGCTACACAGTTCCACCAAAATAATTTTTCATAAGTGTAACCTCTCCCATACTGAAAAAAAAAACATTGTCTCTCTAGTGCATCTACACTCCTCTACTTAATTTTTAGAGTCCCTTATTCTTGGCCCCAACCTACTCTTTAAGCTTCACTGGACATTGCAATGTCCTCTACCTTCTGCCATCCAACCTAACTGGTCTTCTCTGTGTATATCAAGCAAGCAAACTATTAAGGACCTACTTACTATATTACCTAGTATATTAAAGACAGTGTGGTTAGAATACCAAAAAAAAATCTGACTTTCAGGGAGTTTACATTCTATTTGGGAAGAACATTTGCAAATGATTATGTCCATGTGAATGTAAATGGGATATAATCTCAGAGGGAAGACACTAGTAGTTGGGGGGACAGGAACACATGGAGACTCAGAAAGCCCTTCTGCAGAAAAAAAAGGAGGGGGCGAATTGGGGATTTGAGTTAAGTTTTGAAGAAAATCAGGGAAGCCAGGCTAGGACAGAAGGCATTCCAAACATAGGAGACAGAAAGTAAAAAAATGTTGCGAAGGTAGAAATGAAAGGACTTGGCAGCATTTTGGATCAGTGGGATCAGTGGAAATGAAGAGTGAAGGATTCCTAGGTTGTGAACCTAGGTGATTGAGAGGGTGATGGTGCTCTCAACCACAGCAGAAAAATTTGGAAGATGGAAAGATTTTGGGGTGAGGTGGGGTGGGGAGGATAATGAATTTTGCTTTGGACAAATTGAATTAAAGCTATCTAGGGAACACATAGTTTAAGATATTCAGCGGATAAGAAGTTTTGAGAAATTGTAGTTCAGGAGAAAGGTTGGGCTGGATATATAGATCTGAGAATCATCTACATATTGATGATATTTAAATGCATGGGAACTGATGAGATCACCAAATGAAATAGTATAGAGGGAAATGATAAGAAAATCAAAGACAGACCCCAGACAGACACCCTTACTTGCTAGGCACGACCTGGATGAAGATACAGAAGATGGAAAAGGAACAGTCAAATATATAGAAAGAGAACTAATGGAAACAGTGCCATGAAAACCCTCCAGGAGTAGAGGATGATCAGTAATGCCAAGGGCTGAAAAGAGACCAAAAAAGATGAGGACTGAGAAAAGACTGTTAGGTTCGGCAATTAAGATTTGAGGGGAGTCTATTTGGAGAGAATTATTTTAGTTAAATGGAAAGGTTGAAAACTAGTCTGAAGAGAGTATTGAAATGAGTCAGAAGGGAAGTGGAGGCAGTAATTATAGACACTTTTTTCACGAAGTTTAGTCATGAAAAAGTGTAGAGATGTAAGACAACAGTTAGTGGGAATGATGAAGTCCTAGGTTTTTTTGTTTCTTTGTTTTGTTTTGTTTCATTTTGTTTTGTTTTAAAGAATGAGGGAGAAATGAGACTATTGTAGGCTGCAATAAAGCCATTGCTAGACAGGAGGAAATTTCAAATTAATGATACCGTAAGAGTGATAGAGGGGTCCATCTGCCAAAATGGGATGGAAGAGGATCAATTGTGAATGTGGAAGGATTTGCCTTGTCAAGGAGAAGGGCCATCTCTTCACATGAGATTGAAATAAAGAAGAAGATATTGAGGAAAGGCATTTTAGTGGTTAGATGAAGAAAAGAGACAAAAGAATATTCAGTGAATGGCCTCATTTTTTCTTGGATGGGCAACTAGGGGGCACTGAAGTCAGGAAGACTCATCTTTCTGAGTTCAAATCTGACTTCAGACACGCCTGGGCAAGTCACTTAACCCTGTTTCCCTCAGTTTCCTCATCTTAAAAAGAACTGGAGAAAGAAATGGCAAACCACTCCAGTATTTTTTCCAAGAAAACCCCAAAAAGGGGTCATAAAGAGTTGGACATGACTAATCAACAACCATGACAAATAAGGCAAATTTCTCAGCTGAGAAGGTGGAAGTTAGGAGTACCACGGAAGACTTGAGGAGAGATAAGAATGTTTGGAATAGCCACTGGGGTAAATGGGATAGTGGATTGGTTAGAGAGATGTAAAAAGATTGCCTTGCTTTGGAGAGAATCCAGTTGAGATTATAAAATCTAAATTTTCACTGGACCAGTCATCACAGCTTCACGATTTTCTCCAATTGTACTTAGCTGCACAAGAATAGTAGAGAAGAATACAGATGGCAGAAGTCATTCAAGGTTGTGACTTGACAAGTCATGATCAGTGACACACTAGAGGGGCAACTGAACCAGTAAGGCAATAATAACAATACAGACGATAATTGTAAAAATACCTATGTAATTCTGTATCACAAAGTGTACGAGACTCTCCACATAGAAGGCAGAAGAAGTAAACCATTTATTCAGACACCAGAGAACCATATCCCACAAGCCATTTATCTAATCTATCACAGCAGTAAAACATTCCACACACAATATAACAACCTGGAGACTTGCCATCCCAAAACCTCTCCAACCCCCTGCTGGGGTCTGCCCCAAAACAAACTCACAGTACAGCTAAGTCAGCCTGTTCAGTTCTAACAATCACAAGGACAGCCATTAGCAGCCATAACATCTATAACCTCTCTCTCTCTCTCTATCTCTCTCTCTCTCTCTTTCTCTCTCTCTCTGTATTTCCTGTGACATAACTTTCTTTTCCTGTCAGGAAGTTCCTCCCATCATATAACTTAGGCTTCCTGTGACATAAGCAGGTCACATGGCCTATTAATGGGTGGGAAAGATCTTTAAATCTAATTGCTACTACAGCAAGGGACTCAAGCTTAGAGAGGATGGAGAGTTGAAGTAGTCCATGAAGGAATCAAGATAGGGAATGCAGGAGAGTGTGACCAGTGTGGGAGTGATGACTTGGGAAAGAAATAAGCCAGTGAGGGATTAGAGGGCACAGTGAAGCTGAAGAACATGATTAGGGAGTATGAGGCAAAAGGAATGATAGACTGAAAAAAGATTATAAGATAAAAGAATATCAGAGTACATGAACACAGAAGTGAGATACTTCTGAGTGATAGCAAGATCAAGAGTATCATATCTATGTGTATATGAGGTGGAATAGGGTAGGTCATGAAAAGTGAATTATCTGAGGAAGTGGGAAGGGTATCTGAGGGAGTATCAATATTGAAGCTTACTCGTATGAGGGCATGAATGAAGGCAGAGAGAAATATTGTTAGCCAGGCGCTGATCTCATTGAGGAAAGGAGAATGCTCTGGGTGCCTATGCATAATCTCTAGCAGAATCTTGATAGGGTTTAGAACCTGGATTTCATGAACATGAAAGAAGGAAAGGTTACTGAGTGACAGTGGTAAATGGAAAATTTGGAAGTGACAATGGGAAACAATTAGTCTTCTGACACCCCTACCGTAATCTTTGAGTCAGTTAATATGAATGAAAATGTAAACAGTGCAAGAAAGTGTGATCTGTGATCAGAAATGCTCTGTCATCAGGGAGCTATGTCTCTGTGAGAGACAGAAGTTGGAGTGGGAAAGGAAAGTGTTTAAGATGAAAGTGATTTTTTTTTCACTACAAACAAACATTCCAAAGAGGGCAATGAAAAGAAGTGGGTAGATCTGGAATGAGACATTAGTAAAGGTAGGGTTGAAGAGCAAAGGGAGTAGGGGAGACAAGGGTAGAGATTGGGGTTTGTACAGTGACAGTCAAGGTTCAGAATCACTGAGACAGGAAGAATAAGATGCTTTGAGAGTATGAACCCCTTAAGAAATGGGACCCCAGTATTTTTCAGTGGCTGAATTGAAGTCCATTGAGAGAGGGAGGTGATTAGATCATTCAAGTCAATCCTTGATGTTCAACCTTGTGGTAAGTGATGATAGTGTGTCCTATAAGGTCTAAAAGGCTTGACTTACAGCAGGCAGGAGGTAAGTGAAGGTTCAGCATAGGAGAGTCCAAACAGGAAGCAGGAGTTGGAAATTTGAGGTGTGTCTGATACTGGAAAGGTTTCCAAAATACTAAAGAGGCCCTGGGGCAAAGACAGAGGCCTGAGGCCTGTAGGCTGGATCCTGGACTAAAACAGGGTTCCCTGAGAGGTCTTAGGAGTAAAAAAGCCACTATTTTATGGTGTAGTTCTGGGGTTGATGCAACATTCCATGGCAAGTCTCCTGAGAACTCTAATAGCTAATGTAGCTCATGTTTATATAGTGCTTTGAAGTTTACGGGTAGCATGTCATTTTATACTCACAATGACACTGAGTGACGGGAACTATTAATGTTATTATTATTATTATTATTATTTGCATTTTACAGGTTAGAGAACTGAGGCAGAAAGGTTAAGTGATTTGCCCAGGGTCACTTAGTTAATGTATGTCTAAGGCGAGATTTGAACTCAGATATTCCTGACTGTAGGTCTAATGTTTCACTGTTTCATCTATCTATTTCTCATTCAAGGCTTTGCCAGTTTGCCCTCTCTATGCACTCACATTAGCCATTCCTTGGGTGGCACAGTGGATAGAGTGCCAGGCCTGTACTCAGGCTGACTTATCTTTTTGAGTCCAAATCTGGCCTCAGACAGTAGCTGTGTGACACTGGACAAGTCACAACCCATTTTGCCTCAGTTTCCTCATCTGTAAGATGATCTGGAGAAGGAAATGACAAACCACAAACCACTCTAATATCTTTGCCAAGAAAACCCCAAAATTGGGTCGCGAAGAGTCAGACATAACTAAACAACAGAAACAACTGTTTGAATGCCCTTCTTCTTCTCCTCCCCCTCCTATATCCCTTCTCTTCCTTTTAGATGCAGTTCAAGCACTGTCTTCTATGTAAAGCCTTTTCTTATCCCATAAACTGCTATTGCCTTCCCTCCCAAATAACCTTTTATGTAATGACCATGAATATATTTGTATTTATGTTACAGATATTTTACACGTACTTGTTTCCCCATTAGAATGTAAGCTGATTGCAAATTAGTTTTGTTTCATTCTTTGTATTTGTATCCTCTGTGTCAGCCGGGCACATAGTAGGTACATAATAAACATTTATTAATTGTTTAGTGAATGAATGAATAGAATAGAAAGATAGGTCAAAAGGGTTTTTTTGACAGAGGAATAAAAAAAGTACTGATGGTTTGCATGGGAATAATTTATGTTTACTCTGTCTGTCTCTCCATCCAGGACAATGGAAGGCTTAAGACATCATTTCAAGGAAGTTTCTTTTGATCTTACTCACATAGGTCATAGGTTTAGAATTGGCAAAGACCTTAGAGGTTATCCAATCCAAGTTTTCTAATGTTTAATTCCAACTCTTAGTAGTTACTAAAAAGAGGATGTGACAAAAAAAACCCTTCCATTATGTTAAAAAAAAACACAACAATATTGTTTTCTCTTTCATGAGTCATACACTTCCCTTGGATTGGGGGATTTTGCTATTATCGGACAGTGTTTAATACCTTGCCTGAATTATGGAAAAACAAAATAAAATGAACTGCAAGCTTTGGAAATGGGTTCCTTGTTTTTATTTAAATTGGCTTTATCCAAGAATAAATTATCATTTCTATCCAAGCAATAAAAAAAACAATTTACAAATTTTCAGAGCATTCTGTTTGGGAATGAGGGGTAAATGGAAAACCAAAAATGAGTGATGTAACTTCTGGATTTGTGGGGGGAAAATGATTTTATACAAACTTGAACCTGTAAGTACGTATGCAACATCAATTTTCTTCTGAGTCTTTCAGCCAAGGCTCTAGCTTATTCCTAACTATCATTTCCATATAAATAAACAGGTATTTTTCCATTCAAATTCACTAACTTGCTCAAATGGTTGAGATATCTAAGAGAAAGATCTCAGGACACCCAGGTACCTTGGTGGTGCCATGGATAAAGTGTTACACCTAGAATCAGAAAGTCGTGAATTCAAATCCAGCCACACATACTTAGTAGCTGTGTGATCCTGAATGAGCCTCATTTTTTTCATCTGTAAAGTGGTGATAATAGCACCTAATTCCTAAGGTTATTATGAGGATTGGTTCAGTCATTTTTTTCATTCATGCCTGACTCTTTGTGACCTTGTTTGGGGTTTTCTTGGCAAAGACATCGGAGAGATTTGCCATTTCCTTCTCCAGCTCTTTTTTACAGACAAGGAACTAAGGCAAACAAAGTTAAGTGACTCCTCCAGAGTCACCCAGCTAGTAAATGTTTGAGTCTGAATTTGAACTCAGGAAGATGCATCTTTCTGACTCCAGGACTGGCACTCTATCCACTGTACCACCTCGCTGCCTGTTGTGAGGATTACATGTAATAATATAAAGTAATAGAGTGCTTTGCAATTTTAAGTGCTGTTTAAATGCTAACTATTTTCTAAGACTGTGACTTAGAAGACCTGGGACCTCATCTTGGCGCTACCACAATCTCTCCAGCCCTGAGTAGGTCTTTGGCTCTCTCTGACCTTCAGTTTCTTCATCTATAAAATGAGGAAGCATTCAAAAGCAGCTAAAAGTGGGATAATCCTCACTTATTAACAGGCCAGATTATTTAAAGAACTCCCACCTAGAGAAACAGATATATGAAGAATAGGCATTATTCTCCTATTACAATTGGCTGTGATAATGAGCCAACCTGTATCCTACTGGAAGGAAGAACTGGTCAGGTAAAATAGTTTCCTCATAATCCTAAACTCTCAGAACTGGAAAGAAACTTTATAATCATTTAGCCAAGTCCCATTGCTTTACATATGAAGCCAAGGGAAATAGAATGGCTTCTCTAAGTGCACACAGCAAGAGAATGGAATGGCCAGGCCTAGGGCTCTCCTGTCTTCTAGTTTGATCACATATAGATCCGACCATATCCTTCATTTCCTCAATAAACTTCACTGACTCTATGTTATCCCTAGAAACAAAAGATAAATGTTTCTGTTTGGCATTGAAAATTATTTGCAACCTGGCCATCACCTAGCCTTCCCTTCGGTAATTGCTTGTTGACCGATTTCAGGCACTCTACAGTCTGGACGGTCCTGTTCCTTGCACATGAGGCATTATCTCTCATCTCCACCGTGTCCCCTCACACCTGACCTCCACCTTTTAGATTCCCCAACTTCTGTCAAGACTCAGCTCGGGAACCTACCACCTAATGTCCATTTTGCACTTACGGATTTATGTAATACAGAGCAGCTAGGTGGCTCCAAGGACAGAACGCTGGGCCTAAAGTCAAGAAGACTCATCCTCCTGAGCTCAACTCTGGCCTCAAACACTTACTAGCTGTGTGACCCTGTTTGCCTCAGTTTCCTCATCTGCAAAGTGAGCTGGAAAAAGGAAATTTCAAATTATTTCAGTATCTCTGCTAAGAAAGCCCCAAAGGGGTCATGAAGCATCAGACACAACTGAAGTGACTGACCAACAATGTAATTACAAGCCTTCCTCAATTGAATTTAAGTTTCTTGAAGGAAGGCAAGTCTTGGGTTTGTTTGTTTTTGTATTCCCAGCCCCTAGCATGGTGTAGGGCCCATAATAGGCCCTTAATTCATTCTTGTTGATCAATGGGTCAGTCACATTTTCATCAAATTAAACCCAATTTACTTCAAACGTGTCAGTATCTCCAATGACCTCAGAAGGAAAGAACAGAGAATCAAGTTTACCAAAGTTTATCAGAGGTTACATAGTAAGTAAAAATAGATCTATAGTTGAGGAAGGCATGATAATAGATTTAGAGAAGAAAGGAGTCTTAGGGGTCATTTCACCCAGCCCCTCACTTTACAGACAGGAAAATGGAGGTATAGAGAAGCTGATTGACTGTGCCAGAAGCCACATATGCTATTTATAGGAGAACTTTGACTTATAATGGGGTCCTCAGTCACCTAACACAGACCTTTGTCATTAGATTCTGCCCATGATCATGGATTTACTGTTACATGTTAAGACAGAAAGAGCCAAGCTACTTGTTAGCTGTGTGACCTAGGAAAAGCCACTTAACTTTCCTGACATTTAATTTCCAAACCTCTAGAATGGGGGTACTAATTGCACCCATCTCACAAAATTGTTATGAGTCAGATGAAACAATATGCTCAAAGGGCTCTGCAATCCTTAAATAATGATACAAATATCAGTAATTATGATGATTATTACTGACTTTTCATCTCATGTGCTGGCCCCTAAACTTGATGCCATCTATTTTTACCCAAGTCCTAGCCAATAAGAAACATCTGTTCCAGTACAAAAAAAAAATGACAATTAGATGTCAGGCAGTCAATCAACAGGCCTAATGAGAATTAGGAATAATTTATTATTTATTGCATATTCTGATTTTCCTTTCTGCTCCTTGAATGTTATAGAAATGTGTGTCTTTGGAACAACTTCAAGCAGATGCTGTCATTTGAACCCAGTACCATAATATTCTGAGAATGATTGGGTGGGAGGAAAGGAGTTTGGCCATAGAATTTTAATATCAGGAGATTGATTGTAAGGCTGTTGAACTCCCAAAGGCAGAGAGGGAAGTACTCAAGAAAGCAGGAGGAGAGGAGATGGGGAAATAGAGGCTACCATTAGTTTTCTATTCTCTCTCCCTCTCTTTTCTCTCTCTCTCTCTCTCTCTCTCTCTCTCTCTCTCTCTCTCTCTCTCTCTCTCTGTCTCTCTCTCTCTGTCTCTCTCTCTCTCTCTCTCTCTCTCTCTCTCTCTCTCTCTCTCTCACACACACACACACACACACACACACTCACACACATGACTCAATTTCAATAGTCTACCAGACCACTGGCCATTCAAGGGATCCTTTCTAAATTGTGGTCCAATGAATCTATTACAAGCAGTTACTTTCCTTCTGCTCAGTAGAGAGCTCCAAATTAGATTAATATATTATCTGATTGTAAGTACTTTTACATTTTGGTAAGCAAACCTACAAAAATTTCCCCTGATAATCTCTTGGTGACGGAAAATCAGTCATTCTCTCACTGTACTTGTTACCTACTCCAGTCCCTTGGCTCAGATTAAGGGAAATTAGCACCTTGTAGTTAAGTTTCTAATTTCCCAGAGGACCCTGTTATTCTCTTTTTAATAGGTTGATGACCTCTGAAGTCACAGAACACAGTCACAGTGTAGAAGCAAGAGATTAAAAGGAAGAAAATGAGATTTTCCTTGCTTTTTTACCTTCTTTTATATCTCAATATCCAATGAACACTTCACCATTACCAAAAATGTGAGGTGCCTCCATGCATTGTCAATGTAAATTCAGCCTTTGCTTACATATTATTGTAACCTTTACTGAACTGACTTGATGTGCTCATTGAGACTAAGCTTGTTTTTTAAGGTTCTGATATTCATTTGGTTATTTCTTTTAACTGTCAAATCTTACAAAGGTTCAGATGTGAAAGCCACATATGTTTAGGCTTCAAGTCTTTGGAAAGTTGTAAATAGTTCTCTTTCAATACTTTCAAAGTATTGGGTGATTTCCTCTTTGCCAAACTTAGAACCTAAGTTAAATGCAAGAGGTAGACGTTTGAAGCTAAGCTTAAACCTTCTGGTTGTTGAAGATTTTTTGGTTTTCCGAGTTTTGTCCAAGAGTGGATAGATACCAGTGATTCTAGTGAAAACAAAATCCTTTGAAGAACAAAAATACTCACATAATTTATGTCTATGTATATGTGTATATATAATTAATAATTATGCATACTTACATATATGTGGATATACACAATTTTAGTCAACCACGCAAAATGCAATATTGATAGTTTAAAAATAGATTTATTACCGCAAGAAAAAAATTTCGCTGAGGAGAAATACCATTTTCCTTAACCATCACTTAGCAAAAGTGTATTCGGAACTAGCAGAACAGAAAGAGTATTTAGGAATAGATTGATGTCAACCGGGAAAGAGATTTGTAGTGAAGTACCCTAGAGATATGCCTTTGGTTCCATTATGTTTAATGTTTTAACCACTATTTATTCTGAAGAAGAGAAGGGATATGTAGAATGTGATATCTGGCATCGCGGTGCATAGGATGTTGTATTTAAAGTCAGCAAAACCTGAGCACAAATTCTAACAGATATTTCCTAGCAGTGAGACCCTGGGGTTGAGTTTCCTCATCTGTAAAATAGGGAGTTGGAATTTTGACTTCCAAGGTTCCTTTAAGCTCTAAATCTATGATCCTATGTATATATATATATATGTGTATATATATATATATATATATACGTATATATATGTGTGTGTGTGTGTGTGTGTGTATGTATGTATGTGTGTGTGTGTGAAAGGTTTTTGTGTGGAATAAGATTAACATGTTAATTAATGTATATAACCAATATATGTAGATTATTATAAATTCTAATGCCTTCCTTTTGCATTATGATGATGATGATCAGCTGTTCACTATTGTTGACTTTTCAGTGCCACACATTCTATTTGTCCTGTATCTAGCTTGTTTGTACAGATGTATTTACTTATTGTATCCACATTAGCTTGTGAACTCCTTGAGAGCAAGAACTGTCTTTTGCCTCTTTCCCAGCATGTAATGCATTGCCTGGTATATAGCAGGCACTTAATAAATGTTTATTGACTGACTTACTATAGAATGAAGAATTGATGGTAATAAGTAGAAGAAGGAGAGAGGTGTCTATAAGGAAAAACTTTCTATCAATTGGGACAATTAGATTTGTCCTAAAATGTAATAAACTATTTCTGGAATTAGTTATTTCCTCATCACTGAAGGTCTTCATATAGAAACTAAATGACTAAACTTAGGAACTGAAAGGGGTCCTGTTCAGGTATAGGTTGGACCAAATCATCCTTGATGTCCCTTCCAGATTTCACATTAAACGATATTTTTCCACCTTTTCATTATTATGAACTTGAAAAATGTAAAAATTGAACATTTCACTATTTAAAGAAAGAAATAGCATATGAAATGGTAAATCTCCTCTCCATATAGCATTTTAAAAGCATATTTCCAGTTTCACATGGAAGTTCTACCAGTTCCCTGCTTGTCTGTGTCCCCTTCTGAATTTATTTCTTCTCTCTACATTCTTTTGATGACACTGTTTTTTTTCTTGTTCTACTTTTTTGGGGGATATTTTTATCCTTACTCTCCATGACTGCCTTCTCATGACTGCCCCCCCAATAATATCTTAATCAAAAGAGTTAATCAAAATATACTTCTATATTATCTGTGTGTAGAAATAGAGGTTTCACTCTGCACCTCTTAGTTAATCACATCTCTGCCAAATCATGGAAAATACGATCCATCATCAGTCTCCTTTAGTAGTGTTTGGCCATCTTGCAGAGATGTTTTATTTTTCAATGTTGCAATCATTGCATAAATTGTTGTCTTTGTTTTTCACTCTTTACTGCACTCTGTATAACTTTATACAAGAACTTCTAGATTCCTCTGGATCTGTCCCTTTCATTATTTCTTACATCTCATATAATAACATTTCATTACATTCAGGTGCCCTAATTTGTTCAGCTATTCCCCAATTGATAGGTATCCATTTTTTCCAGTTCTTGCTTACAACAAAGAAAAAATACTACTATAAATCATTTTGCATATACTCAGCAGTGTTGTTATGATGTAATAGGGTAAGTATACATAATTATTTTTTGGATAGAATTCCAAATTACCATTCCAAGTGGTTGAATCAATTTTCAGCACCACTTGTGCCTATCCCTCCACAGTTTCTCCAACAAATGTAACTTTCTATATTTGTCATATTTGTCAATCTGATAGACATAAGGTAAAACCTTGAAGCTGTTTTAATTTGCACTTCTCTTACTATTAGTGATGTAGGGCAGTGGTATCAATCTCCAATAGCAATGGGAGTCACTAATTCATACATAAGGATCCCTGTGGGTCACACAGTTTTAAAATGTAATGTTGTTTATGTTTTACTGTGCTTTTATTTATTTTGTTAACTATTTCCCAATTACATTTTAATCTAGTTCGGCTGCAGTCAGGAGCAGTGCAGGCTACATGTGGTCAGCAGGCTGTGTGTTTGACACCTCTGATTTAGAGTATGTTTTCATGTGGTTGTTGATAGCTAGCCTTTCTTCTTTTGGGCACTGCATGTTTATATCCAGTGACCATGTGTCTATTGGTGTATAGGTCTTATACTTATATATTTGTATCACTTCCTTATATATCTTGGATATCAGAGCTTTAAGAAGTTTGCAGCACAAATTTTTCTTAGTTGTTTCCCTATTAAGTAGTACTGCATTGATTTTATTTGTAGAGAAACTTTTTAACTTTTATCTAGTTAAAATTATTAATTTTATCACCTGTGATCTTCTTTACCTCTTAATAGATCAAGAAATATTCCATAATCCTAAGTGTAAAAAATATTCACTTCTAATATGTTTACTATGTAATCTTTTGTACCTAAGTTATGTATTGATTTGAAATATATATGCTGTAAGATGTAGGTCTAAGCCTCATTTTTACCAGACAACATTAGAGTTTAGCCAGAAGTTTTTTGTCAAACGATGAGTACTTAATTTAGTAGTTATGGTTTCTGGCTTTATAAAGTATTATTCAGAGTGAACTGGGTTTAAGGTTTTGAGATCCTTGAAGGAAAGAAAGAAGGAAGGAAGGAAGGAAGGAAGGGAGGGAGGAATAAGAAAGAAAGAAACATAGCCAGAAATCTAGCTCTTGAGTAGGTCCTTGCTCGAGCTCCACTTAATGGCGGCATTTTGAGCCCTCCTGGCTCAGAGTGAATGTCAATGGTAACTGTTTCTCTTTGGAGTAGCAACCTTGAGGGTCTTCCCCTCCCAGCTTGATTTTTTTATTTTTTTTTCTAATTAAAGGGGCTATCCCTTGACTCACTTCTTAAAGAGTTCTTTTCATTGAATGGGTGTTACCTCCCTCTATGTGAGTAAATGAAAAGACTTTAGCATAAAAGAGCCAAGGTCTCCCATTGCATCCTGCGTCATCTCTAGTCATCCTGATGAATATCAGGTCACTGGATCCAGATGGCTCTGGAAGAGACAGTGAGACTGGTGACCTTGCATAGCCCTCCCTCACTCAAATCAAAATCAACTGTAAGTCGTGTCATCATTTCCCTGATGTCATGGTCCTCTTCAAAAATGAAGGACAAACACAACAAAGCATTATTATACTATGATACATTGTTTCTGAGTCTTATGCCCCTAATCTGATCCACTGATCACCTTTATACAAAAACTAATAGCAAATTGCTTTGATTAATAATTAGATTATATTTTGAGGTCTGGTACTTCTGGATACCTGTCCTTACTATATTCTTGCATTATTTTCTGATGAGATCCTTGATTTCCTACTCCTTGAGATGAATGTTATTACTATTTTATCTACTTCTATAAAGAAACTCCTTCTATAATGCCTTTTGTAAAAAATTTTGAGTTCCAAATTTTCTTCTTTACTCTTACCCCCATTCCCTCCTTTAGAAAACAAGTAATTTGATGCTAATCATACAGATGAAATCATGAAAAACATATTTCCATATTAGCCACTTTGCAAAATAAAACACACACCACAAACCAAGAAAAGTAAAAAAAAAGTTTTAAAAGTATGCTTCAATCTGCATCCAGAGTTCATCAGGTCTTTCTCTAGAGGTGGATAGCATTTTTCATTACTAAATTCTGTGGAATTGTCTTGATCAGAGTAGCTAAGTCTTTCATAGTTGATCATCTTTACAATATTGCCGTTCTGCTCCCTTCGCCTTGTGTGAATTAATAGGTCCTTCCAGGTTTTTCTGAAAGTGTCTTACTCATAATTTCTTGTAGTACAATAGCATTCCATCACAATCATATACCACTACTTCTTCAGCCATTCCCCAATTGAGAGGCATCCCCTCAATTACATTTTGTTTTTGCCATCACAAAAGGGCTGCTATAAATATTTTTGTACAAATAGGTCGTTTTTCCTTTTCTTTGAACTGTTGGGGACAGAGACCTAATGGGGTATTGCTGGGTCATAGAGTATAGAGTTTAGTTCCAAATTATTCGGTGTAGTTCCAAATTATTATCCAAAATGTTGGACTAGTTCACAACTCCAACAGCAGTGCCTTAATGTCCCAGTTTTTCCACATCTCTTCCAGCATCTGTCATTTTTTTTTCATGTTAGCCAATCTGATAGTTATAAGGTGATATCTCAGAGTTGTTTTAATTTGCATTTTTCTAGTTGATAATGATTTAGAACATTTTTTCATGTGACTATTGAGAGCTTTGATTTCATCTTCTGAAAACTACGTGTTCATATCCTTTCCTCATTTATCAACTGGGTTCTTATTTTTATAAATTTGGATCTGTTCCCTATACATCTGAGAAATGAGGCCTTTTTTAGAGGAACTTGCCACAAAAAAATTTTCTTCCATTTCCTGTTTTTTCTTCTAATTTTGGCTGTGTTACTTTTATTTGTGCAAAAGCTTTTTAATTTCATGTAAACAAAAGTGTCTATTTTCCTTCCCATTGTTGTCTCTATCTCTTATTTGGTCATAAACTCTTCCCTTATCCATAAATTTGACAGGTATATATTTTTAATGGTACCTTAATTTAATTATGATATCACCCTTTATGTATAAATCATTTATTTATTTGGACTTTATCTTGGTATAGGGAGTGAGATGTTATTCTATGACTAATTTCTGCCAAACTACTTTCCAATTTTCCCAGAAATTTTTTTTTTTTTTTTTTTTTTAGTTTTTTTGTTTTTGGCAGGGCAATTGGGGTTAAGTGACTTGCCCAAGGTCGCACAGCTAGTACGTGTGTCAAGTGTCTGAGGCTGGATTTGAACTCAGGTTCTCCTGACTCCAGGGCCGGTGCTCTATTCACTGCGCCATCTAGCTGCCCCTTTCCCAGAAATTTTTGTCAAATACTGAGTTCTATTTTTTAATTTCCAAATCAATTTTATTTTTTATTTCTTTTTATTTAATTTATTTAACATATTTAGTTTTCAGCATTGGTTTTCACAAGAGTTTGAATTACAAATTTTCTCCCCATTTCTACCCTCCCCCCCCACTCCAAGATGGCGTATATTCTGGTTGCCCAGTTCCCCAGTCGGCCCTCCCTTCTGTCACTCCACTCTCCTCCCATTCCCTTTTCCCTTCCTTTCTTGTAGGGCAAGATAAATTTCTACGCCCCATTGGCTGTGTATCTTATTTTCTAGTTGCATGCAAAAACTTTTTTTTGTTGTTTTTGAACATCTGTTTTTAAAACTTTGAGTTCCAAATTCTCCCGCCTCCTCCCTTCCCACCCACCCTCCCTAAGAAGTCAAGCAATTCAACATAGGCCACATGCATATCATTATGTATAACCCTTCCACAATACTCATGTTGTGAAAGACTCACTATATTTTGTTCCTTCCCAACCCATCCCCCTTTATTGAATTTTCTCCCTTGACCCTGTCCCCTTTCAAAGTGTTTGTTTTTGATTACCTCCACCCCCATCTGACCTCCCCTCCATCATCCCCCCCCTTTTTTATCTTCTTCCCTCTTCTTTCCGGTGAGGTGAGATACCCACTTGAGTATGTATGGTATTCCCTCCTCAGGCCAAATCTGATGAGAGCAAGATTCACTCATTCCCACCTCACCTGCCCTCTCCCCTCCTCCCACAGAACTGCTTCCTCTTGCCACCTTTATGCGAGATAATCCACCCCATTCTATCTCACCCTATCACCCTCTCTCAATATATTCCTCTCTCATCCCTTAATTTGATTTTATTTCTTTTAGATATCTTCACTTCATCTTCAACTCACCCTGTGTCCACTCTCTCTCTCTCTCTCTCTCTCTCTGTGTGTGTGTGTGTGTGTGTATACCCATACATATATACATACATACATATTTACTTATATATATACATAAACATATATATCCATATTCCCTTCAGCTACCGCAATACTGAGGTCTCATGAATCATACACATCATCTTTCCATGTAGGAATATAAACAAAATGGTTCAACTTTAGTAAGTCCCTTGAAATTTCTTTTTCTAGTTCTTTTTCTTGATTACCTTTTCATGCTTCTCTTGATTCTTGTGTTTGAAAGTCAAATTTTTCTATTCAGCTCTGATCTTTTCCCTGAGAAAGCTTGAAAGTCCTCTATTTTATTGAAAATCCATATTTTGCTTTGGAGCATAATACTCAGTTTTGCTGGGTAGGTGATTCTTGGTTTTAATCCTAGTTCCATTGACCTCCAAGTCCTTCGATCTCTTAATGTAGAAGCTGCCAGATCTTCGATTATTCTGATTGTGTTTCCACAATACTCAAATTGTTTCTCTCTGGCTTCTTGCAGTATTTTCTCCTTGATCTGGGAGTTCTGGAATTTGGGGACAATATTCCTAGGAGATTTCTTTTTGGGATCTATTTGAGGAGGCGATCAGTGGATTCTTTCAATTTCTATTTTGCCCTGTGGCTCTAGAATATCAGGGCAGTTCTCCTGGATAATTTCTTGAAAGATGATATCTAGGCTCTTTTTTTGATCATGGCTTTCAGGTAGTCCAATAATTTTTAAATTATCTCTCCTGGATCTATTTTCCAGGTCAGTGGTTTTTCCGATGAGATATTTCACATTGTCTTCCATTTTCTCATTCCTTTGGTTCTGTTTTATAATGTCTTGATTTCTCATAAAGTCACTAGCTTCCACTTGCTCCAATCTAATTTTTAAGGCAGTATTTTCTTCAGTGGTCCATTGGACCTCCTTTTCCATTTGGCTACTTCTGCCTTTCAGGGCATTCTTCTCCTCATTGGCTTTTTGGAGCTCTTTTGCCATTTGACTTAGTCTATTTTTTAAGGTGTTGTTTTCTTCAGTGTATTTTTCAGTATTTTTTGGGTCTCCTTTAGCAAGTCATTGACTTGTTTTTCATAGTTTTCTCACATCCTTCTCATTTCTCTTCCCAATTTTTCCTCTACTTCTCTAACTTGCTTTTCCAAATACTTTTTGAGCTCTTCCATGGCCTGGGACCAGTTCATGTTTTTCTCGGAGGCTTCTGTTGTAGGCTCTTTGACTTTGTGAACTTCTTCTGTCTGTATGTTTTGGTCTTCTTTGTCACCAAAGAAAGAATCCAAAGTCTGAGACTGAACCTGGGTGCGTTTTCACTGCCTGGCCATATTCCCAACCAACTAACTTGACCCTTGAGTTTTTCAGTGGGGTATGACTGCTTGTAGATTACAGAGTTCTATGTTCCACGTTTGGGGGGGATGTGCTAGCTCTGCCCCACCAGCACTACTCCTTCCCCAAGAACCCTGAACCCGGACTGGGCTTATATCTTCAGCAGGCTGTGCACTCCTGCTCTGATCCACCACTTAATTCCTCCCACCAGGTGGGCCTGGGGCTGGAAGCAACTGCAGCTATAACTGCCCCACCTCCGCTGCCCCCGGGGGCCGGTAGCTGAACCTCGAACTCCTTCCACTCCTGCAGCTTTTCCCACTAACCTTCTCTTCTGTCTTTGGTGTTTGTGGGTTGAGAAGTCTGGTAACTGCCACAGTTCACTGATTCAGGGCACTAGGGCCCGCTCTGCTCGGCTCCTGGTCTGGTTGGTCCGAGCCGCTCACACTGGGCTCTGCTCCGCTCCGCTCCCAGCTCCCAGCTCTCAGCTCCCAGCTCTCAGCTCCCACCTCCCAGCTCCGTGTGGGATAGACCTCACCCAGAGACCATCCAGGCTGTCCTGGGCTGAAACCCTGCTTCCCTCTGCTGTTTTGTGGGTTCTGAAGTTCTAGAATTGGTTCAGAGCCATTTTTTTATAGGTTTTTGGAGGGACTCAGCAGGGGAGCTCACGCCAGTCCCTACTTTCCTGCCACCATCTTGGCTCCGCCCCCCAAATACTGAGTTCTTACCCTAAAAGTTTGAATCGTTGAGTTTATCAAACACTAGATTACTATGGTCATTTACTACTGTGTGTTGTGTAAATTTACTACTGTGCATTATATAGCTCTTTTCCCTCTTAAAACCAATAAAACAGAACAAAACTACATCCAGGCCCTGTGTTAGATCTGTGAATCCTTCAAATATAAAGAGACCTTTTCTCTCCTCAGTTTTCCAGCCTAAGTTATTCTTGGTTATAAGTCATTATGTTTTGTCTTTTGGGAAAAAATTAATACAAGATTTTTCTCTCCTTTATGGTAGTTGTTGCTTCAGCACTCTTTGATGGGTTGGCTACGTCCTCTTTGGTCCTGTCTTCTCTATATTCTGGATGCTGCTGTCATTGCCATCATAAATGAAGTGCCTGGTACTAGACCCTCACCCTCTGCCTCAGTTCCTGACTTCTGTCTCAGTCTCCTGCTGCACCATTGTAGGTTCTAGTCTCAGCTGGTCTCTGTCTAGTTCTTTCAAAGAACTTTTTGCTAAGCTCTCTTGCTAAGTTCTCCCCAGTTAGAACTTAGTTCCCTTCCAAAAGGCTTTATAGTCAGATGCGTAAAATCATGTTGGTCTCAGACCTCATGAAAAGTTCCCCAAGTACAGTGGCTCAGGAACTAAATTGGACATGTCTCTTGCTATGGTTCTTAGTGTTCCCAGGGGTATTCAGGTGGGCCCTATCTCCCTTCTCAGTGATCAATGGGAACAAGCAAAGGCTGGTCTATACCATTAGGTTCCCAATTCCTACATCTGAAAGGGATATGTTAAACTTATACTGAATTGTGAACCCTTTTTCAGAGCAGTGGCTGGTCTCGGGCCAATTGGGGTGAGCTTGCAATGGATGAGCCCCCTCTCCCCAGCCTCTTCCAGTTTCTGGTCTTTTCCCTGGAGCTCCTGGTACACCGTGATTTCCCTGGCCCAACTCCTCTCCCACCTTCATTCTGCTTTGGGCCATCTTTCTTTCTGCAGTTCTAGACTAGGAGGAAGAAGTGACTCCTGTTTCTCTTTGATTTTATCATTTCTATTTCCTAGATCTTTTTTTTATATATTTTCTAGTTCTCATATAGAAGAAGGATTCCTCTATGGTCTTTCCTGTCATCAACTTAACAAGCATTTCCATAACAGTAGAATTTTTTAAAAGATGATTCTTATATTTTATATCTTTTAGTGTGACAATAAATAGTTTAGTTTTCAGAAATCTCAATTCTTCAAGACAAGCAATTTTTGTCCTAAATTTATATACCCAATTGATACTAGGTGTTTCTTGGACCCTGGTAGAGTAGATAAGGTAGAAGAGGAGGAAGCTGAGAGTAATAAGAAATGATAGTTATGATAACAATAGTTATGATAGGTATGATAATAAAAATTATTTATTGAATAGCTTTAAATTTTGCAAAGTGCATGACACATTATGTGATCTGATTCTTAAAAAATCCTGTGGAAAAAAAAATCCTGTGAAATAAATGTTACAGCTATTATCGCCTCCATTTTGTAGATGAAGAAACTTAGATTGAACAAGGCTAAGTGAGTTATTCAGTATCAACGAGTAAAGATTTAAGGCAATATTTGAACCCAGATCTTCCTGATTCAAAATCTATCATTCTATCCACTGTGCTGCATCCAATTTTGTGTGCCAAGATTTATTTTTAAATGATGTTCTAAATTTCACTTTCATTTTAAAGTATAAAAAAATTTGTTTTGCAGTCATTTTTCATTCCATCGTGTCCATCTCTTCGTGACCCCTTTTGGGATTTTCTTGGCAAAGATAATGGATTTGCCATTTCCTTCTGTAGCTCATTTTACATATGAGGAACTGAGGCAAACAGAGTTAAGTGACTAAAAAAACATTAATTAAGCTAATGTAATCATGATATGATAACACGATGCCTATGTTAGGAACAAAATAACCACTAATTATTACTAAAAACTTACCACTCTCCATGTTCTTCTCCTCCTCCTTCATGCTTTCTTCCCCATTTTACCAAATCATGTGCTATGCTAGAACTTTCAGCATCAATAAATTCCTTTAAAAATCACAACAAGCCTGGAAACATCTGTATATGGTGTCTATCCCGCATAAGCACTGAGCAAAGCCTCACCATTCTTATTTGGGATCATTTAACATTCACATATATCAAATCCAGAATGCAACCAGCCCCCAAATTTCATAGACCTTAAGCCCATCCATCAACAGAAAGAACAGAGAGACATTTTTGAACATTTAATTTTCAAACTCCATCTGAGTATCTAAGCTCACGTTGTTTGTTCCCCTCCCCACCTCCTTTCCCTCTTTATGAAGTGAGTCTGTTGTGGATAACTGTGGTCTTTGTAATGCATTTTTGGCTGGGCCAGGCAATACCATGGCTTCAGAAACTCTCTTTAGTAGAAGTTGGCCAGTCTTCTATTGTTTGCACCTGGGTCACAGCCAGTAGTGTTCAGACATCTGCCCATTGTGTTAGTACCATGGGCGCCAGTGTGCTGGGTCTCATTATCCCCTTGGGAAATAGCTCCATTCCCCGAAAAAGAGAATGACTCACAAAGAACACTCTATCATAACTGACATTTTGAGAATGTAAGTGGCTTCTTGGTTCTAAACTTAATTTTGTATGAATTTCTTGTTATGATGAAGTCGATCCTTCAACATATTACCTGGCTGAATACGAATTGCTGCTTTGTAAGCAATCTGAACATGAGTAGGAATATTGAGACCAGAGGTTTAGCCCCTTTTGGCCACTGGGCCAAGAGTTAAAAGAAAGAAATGGGTGCAGAAAGGTGCGAAGTAAAGTAAAATTTGCTCTGGCACTAGCCAAAAGTAAGATAGAATATCTTTCTTTTTTTTCATTTGTATACCCAGAGCCTAGCACAGTGCCTGCTACATTACAGGTGCTCATAAACTTTTTAATTGAATTAAATTGAATATATTGAGTGAACAGGAAATACAAGACTTTATTTCAATGAGCTCTCAGAAATTAAAGCCTTGTTCAATGTCTAAGCTCTTTGGAAGCTCCCTTCTTTATGGGCACATTGTTTTTCCTTAGCTACTACTTGGCACCCTGGCTCCTCTGACTGCAAATTCTTCATTCCCCCTTACTATTCTGAACTAAAAAAATATCACTTTCTGCTTTATTCTAGAAAAAGACAGGTCTGCTCTAGGAAGGAGACTTTAATGAGGAGATTGGACTAAATGACTCGTAAACTGACTTATGATTATAAATCCCAGAAGTGACTACTTCAGTTTCTTTGGAAAATGCCTTCTAACATTGAAAGTGTTTGCAAAAGACCTCATCATGACCCATTTGAACTCATCTGTGAGTGCTACATTGAATGCTAGGTATCACAGTTTATATTACATTGCTTTATGGTATAGTAAAGTACAGTGTAGTACATAATAATCTGGGGAAAAGTTCAGATTAAGACAGTAAGATTGGTAAAAGGCTGGAGTCAATATCGTATGAAGATATGTTGAAGAAACTGAAGAAGATTTGCCCTAGAAAAACAAAGATTCATGGAGCATAATAAGATGACAGCTCATGTATTTGTTTTTAAAATTTGATTTATGAAATAAAATAAGCATTTCCATAACACAGTAGATTTGTAAAAAAAGATTGCATATGAAACTGCAAATCTATTATATACAGCTTGCTGTTCCTTTTAAATATATAATAAAGTTATCATGTAAATTTCTTCCCCCTCTTTCTGAGAGAAGGCTACCATTAGAAACAAATATGTATATGTGTATGTATATATGTAAAATCATTCTATACATGCATCTATTTATCAGGTCTTTCTCTGGAATCAAATAGCATTTTCCTTCATAAGTCCTTTGCAGTTAATTTGGGCATTTATAAAAACAGTCTAAGTATTTAAAGAGCTGTTGTATGGGAAAGTAATTGGGATTATTCTGTTTTCTGCACAAGGTGTATGTGTGTGTGTATGCAAGGTATACTTGAATGTGTGTTTGCATATTTGTAGATGGTAATAAAAAGAGATCATGACATCCTCAAGAACAGGTCACAAAAAAAACCTATTTCCAGAATATCATGCTCCAGAGCTGTAAGGGGTATATACAGGCCATACATTCTAAAGCCTCAACTCTATAGATAAGGAAACTGAGGGCTAATGACTTGGCCAAGGTTAAACTTGAAGGCTAAGTGAGGTGTCCAAGGTTAAATAGGCAGTAAGCATCAAAAGTGCTATTTAAACCATCTGGATTCCTTTGACTTTAAAACCAGAGTTTGTTTCTTTTTCCATTGTGCCATGCTAGATTTACTAAAAAAATAGATAAAGAAAATGTGATCGATACAATTTACCAAAATTTTACAGAATTGTTTGATAAATTAATTTCATATTATTCTTATAGAAAAGATGGAGAACTATGAACCACTAGCAAATAGTTATAATTAGATTAATTCAGAACTGGTTAAATAGAGTCAAAGAGTAATTGTTAATGGTTGCATGCCATCATGAAAATGTGTCCAATGGAGTGGCACAGTGACCTGTGCTTGACCTTGTGCTTTGTCACATTTTAATCAGTGACTTGAATAAAGTCTTATATGCTTTCCTTCTCCAATTTTCAATGACAGAAACCTAGAAGGGATAACTAACACAGTAGATGACATTGAAGAGAAGATCTAAAGCAGTCCTGTATCTTCACCATCTTTTGGAGTGGAGTTAAACAGAAATATACCTTCGCAAAAAGGAAATATTCCACCAGTGTGACTAACACCCAAGGAAGACAGTGGTTCTCTCTGAAAGCCTGCTAACCATGCCCTGTGGGCATCTAAAACCACTCTGATATTGCAGGATTGCAGTGGTCTCTACACTTATGATCACCCACCAAGATACGTTTACTTATTTAGAGGATATGTGTGTACTACTATACTATTAATCATATGCATTATAAAATTTCTACAAAAATAAAAATTGGAATGAGATAAAAATGAAATGATAGTTAACCCTAGGGAACCAATGGAGTTTTGTGTGTGCGCGCGCGCGCGCACGTGTGTGTGTGTGTGATTGTGAGACTTTCACTTTATGAAAATCACTTTGACAGTGATGTGAACTATAGATCAGTGTGCAATAACATGTGAGGCAAGGAAAGCAATGAGGAGGTTATTCGCTCTAGGTGAAAAGTGAAAAGAGTCAAAATCAGTGTAGTGGCTATCTGTAGAAAAGGGAGAAGATGTGAGCAGGACTTTGCTGGTAAATGTTTAACAGCCAGCTTTCTTTTTTAAATATATGCCCAACTCTTAATTTCAATATGCATTTTTAATATTTCTCCATCATTTTCTTAAGTTGAGACAATTAAGAAAACGATAAATTAAGCCATGATTTGTAAGGTAATGTGAGCTGGCTGCAGCTCTGGATATAAAAGATGTGAAGATAGAACTAACAAGATTTAGCAACTAAATGAACCTGCAGATGTGGAAATGAGGAAAAGTGAGAAGTTGAAAGTGACATTGAGGTTGGAAAACCTGGCTAACTAGAAGGATATGTTATCATCAGAAATTAATAGGAAAATTTGGAAAATGAATGGGTTTGTTGTAATATGATGGCATAATCTTTGGGATTATCCCAAATGGGATGAGCTTTGATCCAGATTCTATTTTATCTATGTTTACTCATCCCTTGTGACTCTCTTAGTCTCATCCAAAATGAAAAGGAGAAAGACATAGCCCTTACCTACTAATCACTGCAACAGAATATAAAGTAATACCACAGCCACATGTTCACTTTAGGGCAGGGGTCAGAGCATAATTTTCCCAGTGGCTACTGGAATCTGCCTTTCTGTTGCTGGTAGACTTTAATTTAAATTGTAATTGCCCTGAAGGGTTGGCACTCAACTAAGAATTGGGTTATAATATGATTGCACAGCCTTAGAGGAAAGCCCTAATCTCTACTTTGGTGACCATTAGCCTGGAAAGTAACGGTTCTGTTTATTTCCATTATTTTTTGTGATGATAAATGAAATACTCCAGGGAGGGGGTCAGGGGGAGAGTGTTGTAGGCCAGGCTTGACTTGGGCTTGTCTGGTGGTTCAGGTCTGGGACTGGAACAAAATGAGATACTCATATGCCATCTAATAATTAGCAAAAGAAGGTTTACTTAGCTATAAACAAATGGTACTTAGTGGGGACATAACATTAGTTCCCTGATACACCCCAAGAAATTTGTCTGATCAATAGGTTGTGTTGAATAAACAGTCAATAGTACAGCAGTGAGGTGGGCACCCAGGTGGTAGAGTGGGTAGGATGCTAGGCCTGGAGTCATGAAGACCTGAGTTCAAATCTGGCACTTACCAGGTGTGTGACCCTGGGTAAGTCATTAAACCCTGTTTTCCTCAGTTTCCTCATCTATAAAATGAGCTGGAGAAGGAAATGACAAACCAATCTTATATCTTTGCCAAGAAAATCCCAAATGGGGTCACGAAGAATTGGAGACAGCGAAACAACAGAAGCAACACTGCAGTGGTACATCTACCAAGTCTGAAGGGCACTGATTCTTCATGGACTGACCTTTTATGCCCTAGGCAACTAGTAAGCATTGATGATGGCTCTAGGTTATCTTCTTAGAACAATGAATTTTTAGCAACAGATTCCCTACCTATTTATTTGGAAGGGGTGGGGCCAGGGACCCAGTCTAGTCTGCATAGCAAATATATTATTATTATTATCACAGAAAGTCTCTGGATATTGGACACCCACTTGAATCGTTAGCTAAAAATTTGGTCATTCATCTTAGTGGCATCACTAGATCTGTGCTCTCATTAAGTAAGCTATTCCTCACTTTCATCATCATGGCCTGCTCATAACTTCAAGATTCTTCATTAGGTCATGCCCAGCAAGTACTTCCCTTGCCTGAGCAAGAATTTCTTTTGTGGTGAAGCCTCGACTTCCCCTCCAGGGAGTTTACATCACAGCCCAGATGCTCTCAATGATTGGAAAGAGATTTTCATGTCTAGTCCACAAACCATGCCTTCTTTTATATCAGGCCATTATTCCTACTCCTACCATATTTGGAGACTGTGAATTCCCATTATTCATTTATATCATTTCCTTGAAGGTATTTATAGACTGTCAGCCTATATTCCTGAACTCCTATCCCCAGGTCTTTCTCTCAATTACACCACATAAATAAAATTCTGTTCATATGCTGATGTGGTACTATTAGAGCAAATCTTTAATAAATTCCCATATTTGGATATAAATAATGTTTTCCCTAAAAATGGCTTATTTGGGGAAAGACTCTATCATGTCTACAAATGAAGCTCTTGTGCATAAATTTTATAGCTGGAATGCACCTTAGACATCCTAGGTATGTAGGTTCAGAGGATTTCTTAATTGTTAAAACCAATAACCTTTTCTTAGTCCTTAGGTTCTTTTTACACTGTGAACCACAAGCTCTTCTTCCTCCCCTAGTTTTCTATGCTGCCACTCTCTCATGGCTCTTTTCCCAACTGCCAAAGCCCTCCTTGGTCCCCTTTGCTGGTGCATCCCATTTCTGCTTCCTAAAAACAGATGTCCCTCAAGGTTTTCTTTCAGGCCCTCCCTCTGTACTATCTCCCTTTTATGATCTTATCCAATCCCACAGATTCAATTGTTACCTCTATTCTGATAGCTGCCAGTTCTACAAGGCCACCTTCAGCCTCTCACTTAAGCAACCATGCCTTCTAGATATTTCCATCTACATAATCTGCTCTCACCTCAAACTCAGCATATGTAAAACTAAACTTAATATTTCTCCTACATCTTTCTCATCTCCCATTTTCTCCAGAGGACTCTACATGGTACAGTGAAAGGGGTAATGGACCTGTAGTCAGGAAGATCTGAGTTCAAATCTAGCCTCAGACATTGTGTGACCTTGGACAAGTCACTTAAGTTCTGTCTGCCTCAGTTCCCTCAACTGTAAAATAGGGATAATAATAGCAGCTACCTCCCAGCATTGTTGGGAGGATTAAATGAGATATTTATAAAGTGCTTCACACAGTGCCTAGCATATAGTAGGTGCTTCTTTGCTTCCTTCCTAATTCCTATTGCTACTAGTCTTGGCTATAAACCCTGGAATCATATTTGTTTCTTCCTTCTCTTTCATATCTCACATTTATTCCTTTGTCAAGTCCTGTTAATTTCCCTTTTACATATGTACATATGTGTACACGCATACACATATGTATATATTTATTTTTCCAATGACAGAAAAAGGGGCTCGCCTCTAATAGTTAACCCTCCAATGATTTGTGATGGTGGTTTTACTCTCAAAATGATGACTCTGAAGCCAGACATAATGAAAATACCTCAAAAGAAGTTATAGTACAATCCTTAAAAAAGAAACCTGAACCATAAGCTATGATTCTCTAAAGCAAGGTCTCAATTCAATAACTCTTGGTTATCACCTATACATTTCAGCTTTTGCCTTTTTTCTCTGTTCAATTCTCTAGCAAAGACAATAGGCATTGACAAATACAGCATTAGATGCTAGAAACAGGGCTGGTTATGCAACCAGAAAACCTGAGTTCAAATCCCATCTTTGCCACTAGCTACCCATGTGATCTTAACTTCTCTGGGCCCAAGTTTCTCACCTTTAAAAAGTAGGAATCAAATTTCTAGTTAAGATGTAATCATGAAAGTTCCCAGGGAAGACCAGCTCTTCAGCAAATTTCTGAAAATGACCACCCCAAACAAGCAAAAGCAATGTCTTCTGTCCAGTCCAGAATTGTACAAAAAGATGGCAGAGGCTGATAGAAGGTTCAAACTGGGGAAGTCTGGGCTAGTTAAGGTGAATTTGGAAGCTGCAGAGGTAGGGAGAGAGTTTTACTAGGGAAACTCGCTCTAGTTTCCAGTCCAGAAGCTATCAGAAACAGGAGCCAGCCTAAACTTCAACAAAAGTACTTGAAACTGCCAACACTCTGAATAGGGCTGCCATAAACCAGTGCCAGCTCAGGTTAAAGCAGAAGTGACTGAGGATAGGGAAATCAGCACAAAACCTGGCAAATAGACCTGAAGGCAGCCAACAGTCTTAACAAGGGCATCTCAAGTCAGCATCAAATCATATAATCCAGCACCTGAGGCCAAATCTTGGCCCTCCACTTGTTATAATACAAGCACCGAACAGAAGCATCTCAAAGAGATCCCAAGGAGATAGGTCTGAGCTGGGTACTCCTTGAACCACTGGGAGCCACAGCACGAGGCAGGGACAAATTAATGTTTGGTTGCCAGCACAAATCTGTGAAGAATTGGTATATGATGACAAGCTCTGAACAGTGCTTCTTAGGGATACTTACTACAAACATACCAACACACATCCCTATGGCTTCTACTGGCTTATTTCCTTACATGTTTTTCTTCATTGAGTTCAAAGGCAGTTTATCAGGTAGAGTCCTGAATTTTCTCCCAAATTACCAAAGCCATAAAAACCATAAAAAAGAGAAATCTCAATCTCATCATCTTGGTTTACACCCTGTAGTAAAAATGGGGAATTCTCTTCTCCCATGACCTAATTGCATTTTTCAATCTTGAAACATAAATGTATAGGCTTAGAAAAAAACATTTCTTCCAATGGCACTATAATTTATTGGCAGAATCAAAACTAATACAAATAAATATAAACATTTACATAATCTCTGGAGGCTACCATGGAACTTTCAACTAGAATTATGCTATGTGTTCAGAGACAAAAGGGGTATGAAGAGCTAAACACCAGACATTGCTATCACTACCAGCCACAAACTCTGGGTTGACCCTCTTTAAGCTCTTTTCCATTACTCTATCATGCCCACATATTCCCCCCCCCTCTCTCTCCCCCCTCTCTCTCTCCCTCTTCCCCCCCCATGTCCTTGAATGATGATCTACAACTTGATGAAAGTGCCTTCCTTAAGGCTGCTGGATCCCCAAAACAAACTAATCTTTCTTGAAGAAACTGAACCATTCTCAGAAGGTGCACTAACCTGAGGGTTCTCAAATTCTGGGAAAGTCTCCAACAGTCACTGTAATACTATTAAAGAATAGCATCAGTATTTGAAGTCACTATGTTCATGAGTCTAGACCACATGGAACTACAAAAGAATAAGCTAACACCATTCAAAAACACTATTACTGGTACCACACAACAGCATGCCTTTTTGGAAATCAAGTGCTAGCTAATCATAAGTAATATCACAGTATATCTAAATTATTTTGGTCTGTGATAGAAGGACAATGAAAGAAGAATATTGTGCTTCACAGACTTCATTACACTCACAAGTATGTTGCTGTCTAGAGGCAACATGCAATCATTCTGACCTCTTATGTTCAAACAACACTGCCTTGCCTTATGTCATAAGATTCTAAATTTGAAGCAAAAAGGGACCCTAAGGTCAACTAGCCTTTAACAACTCCTTCCTTTCATTTTTAAAATATTTTAAAATGTTTTTTATATGCTAGAAAATCATCAATAAATACAGATATTTCCATAGATAGGGAATTTCAACAGTACTAAGAAACATATTGAAAAAGCTTGTGAAAGAATGAAATGCCACACACCATGGTCTTTGGTGTCTGATGAGAGAATGGCCAGGAATAATCATAGCTATCTCTTGCTTGCTTCATTAAGAATCTACCTACCAGCCATAGCTGTGAAAGTTACTTAAAAGAGTTCTCTCCTATTTTAATTATGTATGCATGTATGTATGCATATGTGTGTGTATATGAAGGAAATGGCAAATCACTCCAGTATTTCTGCCAAGAAAATCTCAGTTGAGGTAATAGAGTCAGACATGACTGAAACAACTGAATAACAACAAATGTATGTATGTGTATGTAAGCATGTGTGTATGTGTGTGTATATATATTCATATATATACATATGCATTTATTAAAGACCATGCAATATGTGTGCATATTTTGCATGGCCTTTAATATTAAGGTCATATATCCATTTTGAGTTTGTTGTACAGTGTGTCAAACTCAAGTGGAATCCTTGCAAACAGCATGCTGACTTGGAAAACCATAAATTAACATAATCTATGTTGTATTTCATTCTTATTTATTTTGTAAAACATTTCCCAATTATATATTAATCTGTTTTGGGCTGCACTGAATTTTGTGGGCTGCTTGCTGGCCAAAGGGCAGTGTAAGATATTGATCTAAACCCAATTTCTGCCACAATGTTTTCCAATTTTCCCAGAAATTCTTGTAAAAAGAAAGTTTATAGCTAGATTATATATTTTTATGTTTATTGAGCACTGTATTCTTGAGTTCCGTATTTTTTTACATATTTTTCTTACTCTACTCTGTTCTCCTGATCTAATATTCTCTTTTTCGACCAATACCAAATAGTTTTGATGATTATAAGATTATAGTGTGTAAATACTACTCCCTCCAACATTCCTATTTTTGTCATTATTTCTTTTGAGCCTAGGTCCTTCATTTCTCAAAGTGAATTATGCTATTATTTTGCCTAGCTTTTTGAAAGTATCTCTTTGCTATGTTCATCCCAAGGAATGTTATACTTGTCTGACAACATAAGTGGAACTACTGCTGTCTACCACTATTTAAATCCAAACTTATCATAATGGCTTTCAAACTTTCACCCCCTGTTACTGTCCCAGTCACAGTTATATGGAATCCTTATATTTGCTACCTAAGAGTAACCACCTCCTCCACTACCCAAACTCACTTCAAATTCTCTCACCCCCAACTGCCTCAACTTTTCCCCTCTTATTTTTGCTCTCCCTTCCTTTTTTCTTTCTAGAATTTCAATTCTATAATGAACAAACTTCATTTTATATCTCTTTCTCCCATGGTCCTTCTATCTTCTGGTACTCACAAAACCTGCCTCTTCCCAGATTAGGCTGCATCCCTGTCTTTTCCAATACCACTTACACCTTCTCTCACACCTTCTAACAGATTGATCCTACAGAGGAAGTTGGAATACTTCCTCATCACCACTATGTGTTTCTCCCTATATAATCATTCCTCAGTAACTTCTGATGCTTTGAGGTTTGACCCATCCAATTTATCATCCAAGCCAGATTCTAAGGGCACTTATTATCTATTGATGACTAAGTTGTTCTACCTCCTTCCTAAGGAATTTATTATCTTGTTCAGGTTCTTCTATGCCCCAAATTTTGTCCTTCAGGTAGGGGAATTCAACAGAGATGTTGATATTCTTTCAAACCTCCTACTTCCTCTGTTGCCTGAATTGCCACTACCTACTCCTCCACCTCAACTCAGTAAAATACAGGGATATACCACTGATGTCACCATCAGCCACAAATGTTCCTTTTCCATGATCAAGAACGCAGGTCCTATGCTCTGATCATAACTTCCTAATATTCCATCTCTCCATATGCTATACTCCTTTTAAAAATTTACTCTCTCTATCACCTCTAAATCTTCCAATGCTTCCTCAGACCATTCCACCTTTCTCTGGCTTCACTCTCCTCCCTTCTCAATCTCAATTGTGTAATTAACAAGCTCAGTTCTATCCTTTCCTCCACCCTCAACTCCCTTGACTCCTTGTTCAATAGTCTTTCATTTCTTGCTATATGCTAACTCTACATTAACCACACTATCTACCTCCTCCACATGATACTGAACAAAGCTAAGATTGACTGAGTGCACCAAAAATTTATATTATCTAACATCAACTGAGCCCTTCCTGTGGCAAGCTCTCCCACTTGATTGATTCTCTATCCTACTTGCCACAAAAGATCTTGTAAAATTCTCATCTCCCCAACTCCCCCTCTCCTTTTTCTCCCAGCTTTCTCAGAGTTGAGGAAGTTACCTCACAAGATAAAGAGAAAATCTGGGGCATGAATCATGAACACCCTCCCCTCCCCTTCTCTCTTTCCTTAATATAATCTCTCATTTTTTCCCCAATCTCTGATGAGACAGTCCTTTTCTCAGCAAGGCCAACCCTCTACATGTGCCTTGATCTCATCACCTCCCATTTCCTCCACTATTTTTCTTCCTCTTTTTCTAATATCTCTCTCCTCATCTTTTAATTCCTTTCCTGCTGCCTACAAACAAACCTAAGCCATCCACTATCTCATGTCTTTTACTGCTATTCTCTTTCTCAGGCCAACTCCTTGAAAAAGCTGCCTATATTCAGTGCCTCCACTTCCAACCTTTCGTATTCTTCTAAACTCTCTGCAATCTGACTTCTTCCTATATTATTCAAAAAAACAGCTCTTTCCAAAGGTACCAATGATCTCATAATTGCAAAATTGATGTCCTTTTTCACGCTGTTCCTTCGCATCTTCTCTGCAACCTTCAACATTGTTATTTGCCCTCTCCTCCTGAATAATTTCTCCTCTCCAGGTTATTTTAATTTTTCTCTTACTTTTGCCTGGCCATTCCTCAGTGTCCTTTCTAGCTTCATCATACAAAGCATGTATCCATCTATGGGCATATCACAAAGCTTTGTCCTCCTTTTCTTTCTATTTTCCCCTCTCACCTGGTGATTTTATCAGCTCCCATGGGTTAAGAACACTTGCAGATCTATACATCTAGTCTTTATTTCTCTCATGAGTTCTACTTGCAAATCACCAATTATCTACAAGATATTTTGAACTGGTTGATCTATAGGCTTCTCAATCACAACACGTTCAAAACAGCCCTTATCTTTTCCCCAAAATTCAACCCTTTTTAAAACTTCCTTACTTCTGTTAGAGGTTTTGACTTTCTTTTCACCTTGATTTATCAATTCCTGAGACTCCTTCATGACACACATCCAGTCAATCAAGTGCCAAATCTCATCACTTCTACCTGTCCAGCTTCTCTCCCATATATCCCCTTCTCTCTATTCATAAAGCCACCACTCTTGAGCAGGTCTTCATCGCCTCTATCACGGGCCATAGCAGTAACTTCTTAACTGGTCTACATAAATACCAAGGTGAATTTCCTCAAGGGCACTTCTGATAATGTTATCACTCTACCCAATGAGCTCCAAGAGCTCCCTACTGCCTATAGAGGCAAATATCAGCTCCTCTAATTGACATTTAAACCTTTCACCACCTAGCCCCAATTTCCATGACTACTCTTCCCATACTCTACAGTCCTATGATCTCCCCAAGCTAGCTTTCTTTCTATTTCTCACACATGATACTCTATGTGCTATTGTTATACCATTCCACTGACTGACCTTTATTCCTTTAATGCATTTCCTTCTCACCACTGACCATTGTCATCCTTAGTGTTTTTTGAAAACTCAGCTCAAGTTCTACCTTCTTTTATGAAGCCTTTCCATCCTCTTCCATCCCTCCTACCCCAGGTCCAAGTACCTTCCCCCTCCACCAAAATTTTTGTTGTTGTTGTTGTTTTTGGTTTGTTTTTGGTGGGGAGGCAATTTGGGTTAAGTGACTTGCCCAGGGTCACACAGTTAGTAAGTGCCTGAAGCTGGATTTGAACTCAGATCCTCTTGACACCAGGGCTAGTGCTCTATCCACCATACCACATAGCTGCTCCTACTGTGCCACCTAGTTGTCCCTCAAATTTCTTTGTATTTTTCATGTGTGTTTTGTATATACTTACATACATATGTATATACATATATATGTTCTCTCTTGGCTAGAATATGAAGTCCTTTTTAAAGAAAGTACTGGTTCATCTTTGTCTTTGTATTACACAGTGACTAGGACATAGTAGGAGATTGTTAAATGCTACTTGATTGAATAATTTGAATAAATCAAACTAATTTTAAGGTATTGAAGTTGTATCCCTATTAAAAATCTATACTTAATTAACAATTTCAAAAAAACCTATTAAGACTGAAACTATGGAATAGTAATTTTTTAATGGATTGGATAGCTAATAAGAATTAGCTTACAGTTTCATCTCTGCCACATTGATATTGATCAAGCTATATTTCCTCTTTGGGGCTCAGTTTTCTCCTCTGTAAAAATGATGGATTTGGACTCTAAAGGCCTTTTCATATCTGACATTCTATGCTCATGAATTTATTTAACACTTTATAATCTTTAAGGACTTTATTTCTATTGCCCCATCATCTCCCTTTGCCAAATGAATACATTCCAGTCTAACTAACTGTAAAGTTATGTCTAACGAATCCAATATTCCCCTGGACTTCTATTATGAAACTGAGAAAGTCTTCCTGAGTTTAAAACTTTCTGTGAGAAAGGAATGTTGTGGTCTTAGAAATGCTTTTTCAAAATGCCATGACATTTCTGATTCCTGAATGTCCATTGCAAAACAGTCAACTGCTCTATCTTCTAAGTCCATCCTCAAAATCCAGAAATTATTTTCTTATACTCCCCCATCTTACCTATTCTACTTCTATTTTCATATAGGTAATCTCTTTTTTCCTCCTAGATCTGAATGTCATACCATTCTTTACCAATAGGAGCTGATGGACTATATGTCTCTTCTATAGGGCCATCATAGATTCTTCTTGTTGCTGCTATTCGCCCTTCATTCTTGAAGAGTACCAATGACATCACTAGGGTAGGGTCTTGACTTGCCTGGGTGAGTCGGGTTTAAGTAAGGCAGAGTTGCAGAAAGTCATCAACCTCACTCTCTCCTGTAGAGTCAATGGAGGCCAGTAGCAAGACAAAAGCCATCTCACACGATGCAAGGTGAGAGGGCCCAAGGAATGCTCTTAGGAAAACTTTGACTTTCTAACATACTAAGCTATAAAAATCTAATAAAAACTTAAAGAGACTCCCAAATCAATAAAATTCAGGGGAAAATGGCAAATTAAATGGGTCAATCAGTATCAAAAGAAATGTGAGATGCACAAAGTTACATCTCCGTTCCAAACATTCATATGGATTATTTGTGCTGGACATATAGTAGAGCCTTCTGAGCTTGTATTGGTCTGATCAGACACACCGTACCTTGACCCCAACATAGTGATATCACTTTTGTCCCCTTCAAGAAAGAAGGATAACAACCACTCTGTGCTGGGCTACTAGGTGTCACAGTGGAAAAAGCATGATATAGAAGTATCAGCTGATGAAACTGGGAATGTTTAGCCTTGAGGAGAGAGAAGGAAGATGTGGGTGGGGGTGGAATACTAATGTTCATGGTTTTGATTGTCTATCATATGGAAGAGGAATTAATTAGCTTTTCTTTCTGGCTCCAGAAGGCAGAACCAGTAGCAATGAGGTCAATTGAGGTTTGATGTCAAGAAAAATTTCATAGCCATTAGAGCTGCCTAGAATTAGGTTGGACTGCCTCTGAAAACAAACAAAAAAAACCATGTCCCATCTTCACTGGAGATCTTCAGGCTGAAGGTGAATGACAACCTGTGGGGGATGACTGGAGAGTTCCTCTTTGGAACCCCTATTTGAGGAAGTCCTCACACATCCATGCTCACCTCTAACTTGATTCAGCATCTAACTTTCTGAACTACTTTGCCCTCTTCTATGGGTTCCTCCCCCTTCCACTTTTCAGCCTCCTTTTATATGTTGTCTTCTTCCTTTAGAAGGAAAACTCCTAGAGGCTCTTTTGGTTGTATTTCTTTTTGGTGATATTTATATTCCTAACACTTAACATGGTACCTAGAATATTGTAAGCACTTAATAAATACTTTATCTAACCTAATGATGAAATGGGGATTTTTGAGAAGTATGGACTGGATCAGATGACTCTTGAGGTCACTTCCAAATTAGAAATTCTATGTAAGGTGTTTGAAACTCTGCAAAACCAATATAGAAGGAATTTGGGCTCCTAAATCAAAATTCACTTAAGGGAAAAAAAAACATGTAATTGTTAAAAGAAGGTTCGTACATTTCAGTGAATAGAATCTAAGAGCATCTTTTCCTTTGAGTGAGTCACTTACAAGTCTTTCAGTGGTGTGTTAATCAATTTTAATGGAGATGGGTATGGACATGGTGATAGGGATTTAAAGAGTTAAACATGGTCATATTTTTCTTTATCTCTATATCTCTTTGTGTTAGAATGGGGGAGGGGTAAGAATGGGCCCAATTTCTAGACAGCGCGGAAAAACAAAATAAACAGGCATGTAAAGGAGATGTTATTTGAAGATTTTCTGTATGCATTGGAAGAGAGAACAGCAAAACTTTTGAATTACCTTTTTCCTTCTCTTTTTTCCCACTCTTTCATTACTCTTTACTGTCATCTGAAGTTTTTTTAATGGAAAATATTTATTGTATTTTTTTAACTAAATTACTTGGCCAAACAGGGAAATGTCCCTTTTACTTATTTAATCAGGAATAATTATGTGATGGGCAATTTGCTAATAGTAGCATGACACCAAAGTTTCTGAAAGCTGGTGTCTTTGGAATTTCCCACACTACTATCAGCTCCACAATCAAGATTGAAATTGAAAATTATTAATTTGACAAATGGTATGTTGTACTAAGTGCTAGAGTAGATGTCAAGACAAATAAGTTATTTTTCCTTCCCTCAAAGAGCTTAAACTGGAAGAGAAGCAATAATGTACATACAGGAAAAGGCAAAAAAAAGAAGCTGCATCTCACAAGCATAAACTAAACTTGTTAGATAGGGATGATAAAAGATATAAAGACTGGAAGAATTTTTATGCAGTTTAGCATAAATAGATAATTGGCAAATACTCAGAAAGGATCTGCTCTCTTGTCAGCTAGGGAAAAATACAGGTTATCCAGTTCATCAATGACTTAGCAGGATATGAGTGTAGCAATAATGTGATTAAAGATCTTTCCCACCCATTCAATAGGCCTCAGGTAGGGTCAGTTAAAAGAGGTTTGATTACAGGCAGGCCTACCTCTTTGTGATGCCAATAGGTGCTTAAAAATCTTTCCTATTCATTCAATAGGTCTCAGTTTTCCCATACACTAAGAAGATGATAAGCCTCAGGGCCACACCCTTTTGCTGATTGGTTATGAAGCCCTTGGCACCTAAAAAGAGTATATACACCCAGAAGATAGCCATTGAAAACTGAGAAGTCAGAAGTCAGAAATCAGAAGTGAGACTTCAGAATCCAGCCCAAGGAGGAGAAATAAGAACTCTGACAGAGCTGCAGAAAGAGTGTTGAGCAGAGTGGAAATCAGGGTGCTGCAGACACCAGACAACTGAGGGGGGAGAGAATACAGGCAAGCAGACAGTTAGGATTCATGAATGTTTATGGGGAGGCCCCAGTGGAGGGGAAGGTTACAGAAAGACTTGGTTTCTTGCTGTAATATTATATTATAATTTCCTTATTGATACATTGAGGTGGGCTTGCTGGTTTTGGAATATAATTACTGCTATATTGAATTGGAGTTATTGGTCTTGGGATTTGTTCCTTTTTGTGTCTAAATAAATGTTATACTTCCTCTGCCTTCTACCTAGAGACTTTCTCATACTTTATGATTCCAAACCATACAGACCTGTTCATGGTTATCCTTGAAGTCATGAATCTTGCTTTACTGACACATTGAAGCAAAGGGATTATTTTTCAAAATGTAAGATAAATTTGAGCACACAAGTTGGACTAGATGGCTCCTGAGGCCATTTCTATACTAAGTGGGCTTCTGATTTTTCAGACTTCAACACTACACCTGTGCTACATCTCACCCTGAAACCCACCTCAGTGATTAGGACCTAGTTACCTTGGAAATTCATCCTTCAAGCCTTTATTCCTATTAATAAGTTCCTCCTGGGGGTCTCTATTTTGAAGAGAGATCAAGGCCAACCCAGGGCAGAGGGGTGGCACAGTGGATAGGGTGCAGACCCCAAAGTCAGAAAGACTCATCTTCATGAGTTCAAATCTAGCCTCAGACACTTACTAGCTATGTGACCCTGGACAAGTCACTTAACTCTGTTTGCCTTAGCTTTCTCATCTGTAAAATAAGCTGGAGAAGGAAATAGCAAACTGATATCTTTGCCAAGAAAACCCCAAATGGGGTCACAAAGAATCAGAAATGACTGAACAACAAAGTCAATCAATCATTATTCCCTTTATTTTCTCTCCAACTTTTTCATTGACTTTTGTGTATTGTCTTTTCTCATTGATATCTAAGTTTCTTGAAGCCATGTATTGACTACCTCTTTGCTCATATCCTTGGTGTTTAGCCCATAATACTAAATAAATGTTTGCTGCCTTGCTTTGCCTGAGGTATTTTCCTCCTCTCTCACTCCATGATTTTGATTGCTATGGAGTTGTACTATGGAATTGTTTGAAGCACAAAGAAGTCAAGTGACTTGTCCAAAGTCACTTAGCTAGAAAGTGCCTGCAAATGTGTTTGCCTGTATTTAGAATCCTCAGTTTAGAACTAGAGGACAAATGAAATGTTCTTGGTTCCAAGAGATTTATTTTTATATTTTATATTTATATATTTTAGAGATAAGGAAAACAAGCCTCAAAGAGGTCAAATAATTTTTCCAAAGTTACATAAATAGTAAGTAGCAGACTTGAGATTCACATATGATCCTGGCATCATAGAAAGAACACTATACTTGGAATTAGAAGATTTGAGTTTGGTTCTCAACACTATTCCTCATTCTTTGGGGGAACATGGGCAAATCACTTAACCTTTTGATGCTTCAGTTTCCATATTTGTAAAATGAGGGGTTCGACGCCGATGACTTCTAAGATCTCTTCCTGGTCCTATTCCAGATATGTCCATTTACATGTATATGTAGTTATAGGTATAGGTATAGGTACAGGTTTAAGTTTAGATATTGATATAGGTAAGGCAGCTAGGAGGCACAGTGGATAGAATCAAGAAGATTCTGGCCTCAGACACTTACTAGCTGTGTGACCCTGGGCAAGTCACTTAACCCTGTTTGCCTCAGTTTCCTCATTTGTACAATGAACTTGAGAGGGAAATGGCAAACTACTCCAATATCTTTACCACAAAAACCCCAAATGGGGTCATAAAGAATCAGAAATAACTGAAACAACTGACCAACAACAAAAGTAACATAGGGATAGAGATAGATAGATAGATAGACAGATAGATAGACAGATATATAAATAGATAGATAGATATGTACATGTATATATTGTGTATACAAATATGCATATATACATATAAATATATATGCATGTGTATATACAGATATGCACATACTGTATATGCATAAATATATAGGTGCATACATGCATATAGACATAGTTGAGTCTTGCCTTTCATGGTAGTTACGTTCTTTAAAGTCAACATAAACACTCAATTGGCAAACACCGAACACTCTCTCCTTCGGTAAATACAAGGTTACATTCCCATGAGCCTCTGGTCATAACATTTACTGTCCAGAGCAGCCTCACATACAGATTGGCAAGTTTTCTCTCCTTTTTTCTGAATATATCATATCATTGACTCATTAAAACTGAACTCACAACCAACAGTACTATAAACTAAGGCCCAAATGAAGTTTATCTAATATAAGTGTTTTCTCTGTAAGGCACAGTACAGCCTTCTTTAGGAACACTAGACAGAACTATACTTGGGCACTATTTTAAAAATTGAAAGCACTAACCAAAAACACAAAAAATGTAAATGACATGGCACAAAATAGACCTTGAAAAGAACACTTGTTTATGGTATGAGAGCCGAAACAAGAAGGCAGAGCGTCACTTTGGTCAATCTCAGATCAGAATGTGCACATGACTCACATTTTTTACCATTCTGCACATGTCCATGAATGATGTAGAAAGCACCTCAAAGTTGGTATTAGAAATAAATTTTGAGTATTTGAATTTACACATTTGGAATCTATGAATAATAGGACTGGACTATATGTGTGTTGGAAAAGATGTGGGTATGTATGTACATGCACATATATGTGTGTGTTTGTATGTATACACATGTGTGTATGTATATATATACACAGTGCATTTATACACACATACATTCACAAATGTGCATTAGTATATGTAAGATACATGTACAATATATAGATTGTGATACATAGAAATGCATGTAGGTATTAAAATATATTGAAGTATTTCTTTGTATATTTTATGTACATACACATTTGTATATGCATATATGTTTACATAAATGCATACAAACACAAAGTTATATCAAATTTGGTTCTGTGACATTTTTTGTCAGAGGCCTGCAGTTCTACCAATAGCCCTATTTATAGACCTTCAAATTCAATGGATTCCCATCAAGCAGAGTTGAATGTGATACTATCACCTCATTGGCTATTCAAATTCTATTTTACTGCAACTTTCATTTTATCTAAGAGGATGCAGTGTTATATTCTACACAACTTCTAGCCCATTTCTCTAGAATTCAGAATATATTCTCGGTTAAGAAAAAAATCTGATTATTAAAATTATTTAAAGCTCTGTGTTTTTCCTATGGGGATGGGGGGAAATAGGATAGTGAATCATTTTAGCAGGCTAATAATATTTAAGGACTTATTTTTGACTTAAGGGAAAAAATCTACACAAAACTCTGGTGAAAATTAAACATTCAGAGAAAAATCTAAATATTTATATCTACACAACATTAAGCATCCATTAATTTGACAAATATTCCTCCTTTAGCCATTTTTTCCTTCATCTTTCTTCCAGACTGCTTCTGAGTACAATTATACACTAAAGTACTGTATTCAACCAGATAGCCATTGAATTGGTGGAGTGTACTATGTTTTTCCAGCTTTAAACCCCATGAACCAAAACCCAAAAACCTCTGGGCCTAATGACACATTAATATTGCCTTTTTTGTTGGAGTTCTGTCATCTGCCTTTGTATCTCTAGAGTATATTCACATAAAAGCTACACCCTCAGAGGAAGAAAGAGTTGTTTACTAAGAACTTGTGCTTTGGGATGGTAGCTTTGACAACCTCTTCAGCCTCTTTCATCATAAAACTGCCCTAACTTTACCAACATAGACATTGTGCTTATAGAAAGATAGTATGATCCTGTAAACGCTATGGATCAAATGCAAATAGTGGGCTCCCCAATGTAGGAGATTTAAAAGCAGAAGATAGATGACCACTTGTGATTTTGCTGAAAGGATGCTGGTCAGATAGACATTGTACTAGATGACATTTGGGATCTTTTAAATCTCTGAAATACTTTGATGCTGAAATGGACTACCTGCCAGATTATTATCACTCTAGATTATAAACTCTTTAAGGACGGGAATTATGCTTTATTGCTCTTTGCAAGTTCCTCATTGGAGTAATGAGCAATATTATTTTTTCACCTTGGGAAATAAACAGATGAAGGTGGAGGTGAAGCAGTTGCATGTGGGATTTATATCCTAGTCTTCCTAACTCCATTGGGCCAGGACACCATATTATACCATCCTGTATCTCAGATATATCACTACTTACCTAGACAATTAGATTTGTGTTGTGGTTGTTCATCATTTCAGTCATACCCAACTCTTCAAGACCCCATTTTCTTCTCTAGCTCATTTTATAGATAAAAAAACTGAGGCAAGCAGGGTTAAGTGACTTGCTCATAGTCACATAGCTAGTATCTGAGACCAAGTTTGAATTGAGGCCTTCCTGACTCTAGGCCTTACGCACTATCCACTGCACCACCTAAATATCCCCACTGTAGCGAAAATGTTTTCTTACAAATTTGAACCCACTGTCCCCAGGGACTTTATATGTGTAAATAAGAGTGAATACCAATTTAAGGGACGTTTTGGTAACTTGCATCTTTGCCATAACATTTTAGTAAATATCACTTTTGTAAAAGTTAATGTTAGCAATTGGCTGATTAATCTTGGCACTGGATTGGGGTTGGTAAGTGACAACACTAAAAGCCAGAATTCCTCAAGCTTATCTCTGGAATTCTAAGGGTAAAAGTAGTGTGCTTTCTTGTGGGAACCTAGCATGTCAGTGCCATGTAAGTTGGGAGAGTGAGGCCAGAGCGGATGCTACATAAGTATGGGTAATAAAATGATTCGAAAGTATCCTTGCAGCAGCAGTCATCAGGGGTCTATTCAGAAAAAGAACACTACACAGAATGAGCATTGATCTAGGAGTCAGCAGAGATGAGTCCTAATTCCAACTCTGCTACTAATTTATGTTTTGTTTTGCAGGGTCTCTGTTTCCTCATCTGTGAAATGATGTCCTCTAAGGTACCTTCAAGTTTATATGCCCTATGCTATTGGTATCCTTTAAAGCAAGAGCTTGATGGCTCTGAGGTAATGAAAATAGTGAAACAAATCACTAAGGAAGCGTGTTGAATCACTGTTTCTGGAGATCTTTTAAGAGCCAGAAAGCCATTTGGGTTGGGTTAGGTGAAGCCTGATTAGATGCAAGATGGTCAACCAGATGGCCCCCTGGAGGCTTTTTGGGCCCAGTATTTTATAATCCAAGGAATAACATTTACCAAACTATCACACATTTATACATGGATAGAATCATGTTCAAGTTCAAAAGAGAGGCATGGATGGACCAGTAATACAGCTTCATTTATGAGAGTTCAGGTTTATAATTCACATAAATCACTTGGAGAAGAAATGATCTCATGTCTAACCGATTAAAAGGAAGATAGTCCTCCATAATGGGACCTCCTACTTTAGGCACCTTGGAAAAGAATGTAATGGATGGTTTTCTTTCACACAATTAACTTATGGAATCACAGAAAGTCAAGGAATCCCTTCTGCTTATCAATCTATTTTCCTATAATTACCCAAAATGTGTCTGACTTTTTCAATAGATGAACTTCACTTTCTATTTCTCTTTGCTATTACTTAAAAATTCTGTCAAGGAAAACAAATTTCAACAGAAAACTGTCTATAAATTAAAGACTGCAATTGTCTTATTCATTAGATTACTCTTTTATTTTTTTTTATGGGGGGTGGTAGAGAGACAGCATCTTATAGTTAAAAAAAGCTGGCCTCAAAACCAAGAAGACCAGGATTTAAGTAATCTGCCTCTAACACATACTGCCCATGTGACTTGGGTCAATCACTTTTTACTGCTCTAGGCAGTTCTCTAAGTTGCAGAGAAGGTGATGACTTGCATTGCTATCAAGAATTTCCTGACATGGGAATTCCCTATGTCATTTACATTGAAGGTCCTGTCCTGCTCCCTTTCCTTTGGTTGAATTTAGAACTGGTTCTTTATTCATCCCAGAGATAGAGAGAAGGGAAAGCATCCAAAGAAACTCTCCTTTTCCTATAATCTCTATGGAGATAAATGCCCTCAATTTTCTATGTTTCGGCACTTGCTAGCAAGATGTTTCTGAGGGTGGATTTTCCAACAAATAAAAAAAAAATCCTGACACAAAGTCCTGTTTTCCAGGCACTACTATCCTTCAGTTTTTTCACCCCATTCCTTTTCCATGTGTTCCCCATCCAGCCCCAGGTTTTCATCTGGAATTGAAGCCATCAGCTGGAAAACAGCAAAGGGTCACATAATCATCTGAATTTTATTGAGTGACTAATACACTGTAGGGAGAAGCTGGTTTTCTGTTTTCCCAACATTTTCATTTGAGTACCAGTGTTTGGGGCCAAGTACATTAGGGTAACCTCCTTTTCTTAGACACATGCACACATATATGTATATTAAATACACATACAGATTCATTCTCAGGTCTATAATAGCCTAAGCAGAACAGAGAGGGCTTAGGTGTTTAAAGGTCTCATCTGAAAGCCCCACCCATCATAAAACAAATGGAACCCAATTTATCTACTTCAGAAAGACAAAAGGGTGAGTCAACGTAACTGGAATCTCAAGTTCTGGTTGCAGTGAGGGCAGCTCTAACTTGGGTCTTAGACCACTAAGTTATCCTCTCTGGCGGAATGATTTGCCACTATAATTTCTTTGGTTAAAAAATATTTGAGTGATCATAAGCCCGTCCCCAGATACATTATTTATTTTTAATATAGTATTTTCAATGTTCTGATTGATGGAGTAAGGTGCTGGAATGAAAACTCTGCTTTGTTCATTTGATGTTTCAAGACTAGCACACTTGATGACGAAAACATCAACAAGAGAGACAAATAAGATGCCAACTTCTCCAATTCCCTGGCGTTAAATCCTCACTGCTACCCTCCCCTTTACTCTTCTCCCTGACTCAGATAAAGCTTCTCTGCTTCTATCATGGAAATAACTCCACACTCACATTGAAAAAAGGCTGCCAGCTTGAGAGTCCATCTATAGCACCCTGGATTGGAATAAGTTTTTTTTAATGACTTTTGTCCTCTAACTTCTCCTTCAAGACTATCAGATGCCACAACACAAACTTTTTGTTGATAAAATATAAATATCTGCATGGAATGATGACAGGAACAGCTAGTTGGCACAATGGATAGAGCACTGGGCTTCAGGAAGACATCTTCATGAGTTCAAATCCAGCCTCAGACACGTACTAGCTGTGTGACCCTAGGTAAGTAACTTAACCTTGTTTATCTTAATTCTTCATCTACAAAATGAGCTGGAGAAGGAAATGGCAAACCACTCCAGTATCTTTGCTGAGGAAAACCCCAAATGGGGTCACAAAGAGTCAGCCATGACTGAAATGACTGAACAACAAAATGATGAGAGTAATGTTCATCTTATTCTAAAGATAGCTCTCCTGTTCTCAGCCTCTGACTCTTCCCAGGTTCTGATAGGTGAGTCTTCACCTTATCTTGCCAGTTACTAGGCCTCCATTCCACTTCCTAACCAACTCCACGTTCTACCACTACAAACCTTCCTCCCTCACGATTCCCCTTTATAGATTATCTTTTCTTATTTGAATGTAAGCTTATTGAGGACAGGGGCTGTTTTGATTGCTTCTCATTGTATTCCCAATATATAGCACGATGCTTGACATATATTAGCACTTAATAAATGCTCTAATATTCATCTATCAGTCTACCAACTTAAATAGCTATCATGGACAGCTAGGTAGTACAGCTCCAGACTTGTCTTCCTGAGTTCAAATCTGGCCTCAGACATTTACTAGCTGTGTGACCCTGAGCAAGTCACTTAATACTGTTTGCCTCAGTTTCCTCATCTATAAAATGATCTAGAAAAGCAGAATAACAAACCACTCCAGTAACTTTGCCAAGAAAATCCCAAACAACATCATGAAGAGTCAGGAACAACTAAAATGACTTCACAAAAACATACCTATCATAACCTATCAGAAAACATGCACAGAAGTTATTTGAACGGTTGTGCTGACTCATCTGCACCCCCTTAGCTCTATTGCTATGTGACTAATAATGCTACTTTTCAATCCAGATGACCAGAGTAAGAATCCAGCTTGTAGAAATGAAATCTGTGGGAAATGAAGTCTGTGACCATGACTAATTAACATCACATTCTAACCCACTGAGCTATCATAGATCTTCTTCAGTGTTAGCTGTAGGTTACTTTATTATTTCTTTTAACATGATCAAACAAATTGCTATTGTTTAATATTTAATCAGATATTAGAGATTAGTGCCTCACCAGAACATCCATGTGGTATAGATTTGCCTTAGAGGAACTTCTATTCAAAGTCAGCATGGCATTTATCATACTATCTAATAAGATTATATAGGAATAATGACATACAGTGCTTCAAGGTTTGCTTTTGCCCTCTCTCATTTCTTACACCCAAACAGGATTTCTAACAGTGTTTTTCCCCCGTTTTCTCCTATGTTTTTATCACCTTTGATTTTAACTCACCAATATTAAGATTCCATAACTAAAAATTTCACTGCAAAATAGCCAGCCTACTGGGAATGAGCACCTCAGTATTTAGTTAGTTTCTTAGAAAACATAAATAGCCCAATGCTGGGAGCATATCTGAAGAACCAGCTTAGAAGATACTGTTCAACTTTCTACTCCACAGACATGAAGAGCAACGGATTAGCTCTATTTCACGTTGAGGTATCAGATCAGGACCTTGCGGAAGTTTGTAAACATGTAAGAGCTTCATTCCTATACAAGATGTCCCAAAAGTTTTAATTCAGGATTAAGCTTTAAAATATTAATAGTTTTCAGCTTTAATAGCTTAAAACTACATTGAGGCTTTTGGGACATGCTATTCATCATGACTTTTTGTTTTTAAGAAAATTTCAAAGAGCTAGATGGACATCGTGAGTGACAAAGTCCCCTCCCACAAGTAAAATTGGTCAGATTCTGATAGAAAATAACCAGTTAGCAATATGACAGTCCTTTCCAAATCAGCTGTCTGTTTAAAGTTGGGTGATGAACTTAGCAATTTTGTGAAAGTCATTGACAAATTGCAGAAATGAAAAAAAAATAGGAAATATGTCACACAATAAAGATAACTCCAAACTGACCTATTTAAACAAGTTGTTCATGCTAAAAAATCAGAAACAGATTTTAAAAATTGACATTAGCACAGATTGTTACCATGTCCAAAGGAAATTTAAGCAGTATAAATAACTTGCTACAATGGGAAGATCCAAAGAGATGTAAAACAAGTTCTACAATATTTGATCAGTTTGACAAGCAAAGAGATATAATAGTCAAGGGCAGCACTAATTCAGAATAAAAATACATTTGTGTACTCTTGAAGAAGAGCAAGGTGTGAGATTGTGAGTAGTAACACCTCACAAAGCAGTGAGAAGCGCTAAAGAGACAAACGCATTTTCAGAAAACTTGACAAGAGATCCAACCAAGGCAAATCATTTTGAAGGCTTTTACAGATGGACCAGGAAGAGCAAAAGTGAAATGAAAAATGGAATAAATAGGTCAAGATTTCTAAAATTAACTTTCTTCTTCAATGACAGTGGAGTTACCACATTTGGACTTTAACAACACAGACCCCCATGTGCTATATCAATTAGTCAATATTGATTAAGTATGTACTAAATACCCATTCTTGTGCTAAGCAAAGGTGATACAAAGAGGTTATTTTTCTTTGGGGAGAACATAATATAAGGTAAATTGGAGAGAAAGAATAAATAACTGAAGAGATAAGAAAATCTTCATACAGATGGTGGCGCCTGAAGAGTTTTGAAGGATAAAATGTATTCCCTGAGGCAAATGTTAGGGAGTATACTTCAGGCATTATTGAGTATTGGGGTGGACTAACCAATTCAAAGACATGGAGATAAGAAATAGAATGTCATGTGTGAAGTACAGAGAGAAGGCAAGTTTGAACAATCGTTTATATTGTGAAATAGAAATAGTGAAAAAGAAAACAAAGATGTGAAGAGCCATTGTACTAGACAAAAACATATAGAGCAAGTCAAAGCTGAAAGAGACATAATTTTGAAGATATTGGTGGATCAATTCCCAAGGTATTTGAAAGAAAAGATTGCTATGAAGTGCTTATGAGAAAAAAAAACAGACCTTAATAAATAGCTGTCCTATACCTGAAAATGAATCAGACTTTATTATTAACAAAAATGACAAATGAAAGTAATAATACAAACATTCATATGCCTTCTTTCCCACCCATACAAAATCTTTATAAGAATAATCTATGTATAACACTGAATCTGTCATTGACAAAAGTATGGGAATGATACAAACAGATTTTCCAAAATGATATTCAACAGGATATTTCATCTATATAGTGACATAATTGACTCAATCATGTGAAGAATGAAGATTCCAGTTATGTAACCAGCAGGTGTCACTCTGTATTAGAACTTGGTTGAGAAGGAGATTTGCCCCCTTTTTCTAAGAGTAAAAGGGCCTAATCTTTTGCAGACCTTGGCTATCTCATCACATTGGGCAGGTCCTTACTTTTGACCATGACCCTTTCCTCATATTCTTCTTCTTTCTCTTATTGCATGTTGGAGGAGGGAGGGGTGGCAGTAGAATTTGCCTAGCCTGAATTCATGTAAGTCAACCTATTGTAGATGAGAAGCTCAGTTTTAGGATAGAAGTGAGTTTTCCAGAATCCACTTGGATTCTGTTCTTTACAAAGTTGGAGAGTTTAAGAATAGATACTATTAATAAAAATAATAAAAGCTTAAAATCTCAGATCATAGATATCTGCAGTCATGAGGCCACAGATGAACATCTCCAACCTGTTACATTATATGTATTCAAATGATCACTAGCTTCTCCCCATCTACATTCTATTCAGAAAGATATACAATCACAAAACAATGAAAATCATTTTATATTTATCCCAGAAAGCCAGCTTTGGAACAAATGAAAACAGAAAGTGTAAATACAACTTTAAAGAACAAAAATAAAATGGATATGCTACTCATAGAGAACTAAAGACAGAGAGCTAAAGAGACAGTGATAAAGACAGAGTCAGAGAGACAGACAGAGAGAGAGAAAAAGTGATAGAGGAAGGGATAGAGAGAGATAGAGGTACATAGATAAGGAGGATGGTAAGTAAAGTATCACAATTGTCTGTATCAGCAAGTGTTTATATTATCCTAGCAGCTAGTGTAGGTCATCATCCCTCTCCTGCTACTAGGCTACTAGTAGGAGATGCTACTTCCTTCACTGCTGCTGCAACTCAACTAGTTAAGTGCCTGGATGGCAGGCAGATGCTGCTGCTGCCATTTCTATTGCTCAACCTGTAAACTCCATTTTATTCTTTTTCTGTCCTTCCTTCTCTTTTAGAACGATTTAAAGCCTCCAACTATGGAGTAAAAAAATAATAAAAAACACCTCTGCCCTCCAATGCAACAACTGTGATCACTCTCCAGTGTGTCTCAGGAAGGTCATAGGTACAAATGGCAAGCTCATTTAGTGACCTTTGGAGACTTCTTCTGCCTGTGGGAGTACATTCAGGGCTAGAATGATGAATAGATGTAGGATGATTTCAGGAATTCCTGAAAGGAACAGGAAAGACCCTGTTACACTTAGTTTTTGTTTAATATGTTTTAAAAGCATTTTTTTCTCAAGAGAGACTACGTCCTTTCCAAGGCTGTTGCCAATTGTCTTGTTGCCAATGTCTTCGGTGAATGTCAAAAAAACATAAAAGATGATTTCAAATATGTAATAGCAGACATAACTTTGTTGAGTGAGTCACATTCTGAGTATTATTATTAAGTGAGTTATATAACACATGCCACCAAAGAATTTTGCCATCCTGAAGGATAGCCAACGCACAGTCCAAATAGAAGAGGGATTCTGTACGGATAGTAAGGTCCTCCAGAAGCTTCAGTTTCCAGATGATATTGTAGTGATCACTTTAAGTCCACAAACATTGTAGAGCTTCCTAAATGAGATCCACAGTCAACCTCCCTCCCCCCCAAAAAGTTCAGGTTAACTACTCACATAGTGAAAAACAAATGTCTATGGTGTAGACTGTGATATGCTCTTGGATAAATAATACATGGAGTTGGTCTATCAGTGCCCTCTCAGTAGAACATAAGCTCCTTGAGGACAAAAACTGTCTTACTTTTGTATTTATATCCCTAACCCTTAGTAAAATTCTTGACTTTGTAATAAGTGCCTAATGTTTGCTCACTGATAGTATAAAAACACCAGACCAGAGGTCTTGAGTTTTACTTCTTTGATCTTATTCTTAAGAGCAAGCTAAGGCAGAAAAATTGATGTGCTTTTTAAAGATATTGATATAAACTTTTCTTGATACCAAAGCTCAACTATGCCATCCCTCTGTTATAACTCTAAGTTGCTTCCTAATTCAAGCATTCAATGACTTACTAGGTGTGGGATACTAAGCAACTCACCAAAGTATATATATTTTTGGCATCTTAAATGCTATGATCTGAAACTTCAACATTTTTATGGATTGGTAATCTCATTGTTCGGGGTACTGCTTCCAATTGTGGTTTTATAAAGGTCAAGAGACATAATTTCTGGGTAATTCAATTATTTTATTAATAATGTTAGCATGTTTATTAATAAAAAAGAGGTCAGTGGCCTTCTCAAATGCCAAAGACCCCTCATGGTGCTAGGCTTACAGTTTATATGCTTTGGGAAGAGTAAGTGTTCCTGAGTATGGCAATCAACTCTGGTTGGTTAACAATTAATGGGAGAATGGATATTACAATGAAGGGTGGTCTATATTACAATGAGGCACCTGTCTTGGAGTATGTGACTTGGATCACCCAAATCTTCATCAAAGAGACTCATCAATTTCCATACGCCTGTCTGGTAAAAGGTAAAATTAACATTTCCCTAGATCTGTCTGAGCAAACACAATGAGCAGGAATATGCCTATTAACTTAAACTTAGAATTTCTTTTACTTTCTTTGATTAGATCTCAGCTATCCTGGCTGGGTAGAGATTCCCCACACTGGTTGATTTCTGGATGAGGAAGTAGAAAAGGGGAAAAACCGTGGTACTAATTCAATAATTAGTTATTGACACAAGATGAAAATAAGTATTTCTCTCACAATAACGTAGATCACTATCTATGCTCTCTCATCCTTGCAAAATCCCCCTATCAGTCTCCTACAGGCTGATTACCCAAAGTGTTGGAGCTTTTTCTCTGGACCTTTTGACTTTGTGTGCATCCCAGTGGAGCATAGGTACTGTTTGTGTTACTCTTAAGGTTTGCCCACCTTCTCCTGGCCAGACATCTGTCTGAGGAAATCCTGTATTCCACTTTTGCTTTGCAATTATGAGATTGCAATGTGTTGCAACCTCTCACTATGGGGCTTTTAATTGCCCTTTTGGTGACATTTAAGTCAACTTGAATTCTTTGGGGACTGATAATCTCTGACTCACTACCATGAAGAACTACTCAATGAACTTTATCTCAAGGAGAAATGTAGGTTAATTAATAAGCATTGAACAATTTCCAAAAGTCAATACAGCGTACTCTCTTCCTCCTGTTCAATTCTGGGTCCAGTTCATTATTGATGTATTCCATTATGTTTATAATTTTCATAATGTTAAACCTATTTATTTTTCATTGTCATACTGAAATTTGTTATTACATTGCTTTAAATTCTGAGTATTTTATCCAACATTTTGAGATTATTAGATTTATTAAGATATGTTTTTTTTCTTTCTCTGTGACTGATGTTCTCTCAAGCACTCAAAACTCTGGGTTTCTTAATATGCTCAACTTCCCTTATCTGTCTTTCATCTAATTTACACACAGGGATGGTCAAAATCTTGATTTTGCCATCTCATTTAAGTGCTTCACCTATATAATCAAGAACAATGAACTTCAATGATCTTCTAGTCTTCTATTCTTTGATCCTTCCTAAAGCCTTTCTCCTCCTAAACTTATTTTTCCTCTTAACTCTAACCTCAATCTCCTCCAATTTTCATTTATTTTAAGGCCATTCCTTCTGCTCTAGATATACTCTCTTTCATTCTTAATCTTGAACTTTTAGTCAGTTCAACTCTGTATTATTCTTTACTCTCATAAACTTTGTCCCTGTATTCTGTCATGCCAAACTCCAACCATGGATTATTCTCGAATCAACTTCATCTGATCCTACTCATATGCTACTGGCTAGAGCTAGAGTTGACTATGCTGACTGGGCCCACTACAGATTCATATTTTTTTATCCCCACTGGGCTCTCATTGGATCAAGGTAAATCCATTTACTGTTCCTTAATGGATTCTATTACCTACCCACCAGAGATTTTTTTTCCAGATGTGATCTTCTCCCCTCAAGCTTCCCAAAGCATCCCACCATGTTGTCATCTGAAGACCTTTCTTTATTTATAACACAGGCTCCCAGTTTTCCCTTTCCAGCTCTTACAACCTCTTAACTTCACTTCCTAGTATTTCCTCATTTATATCAATCTTCTGACAATTAGATAACACTTACCCTCACCAATACCAATCCCTTTACATATACCATTAATCCCTTCCTATCTTCTCCACAATATTATCCCAACTATCCTCCCTCTTTACTCCCTAATCCTTAATTTGATTTCTTCTCTACTTTCTACAAAACCATTCAAGTCTCCCCCATACTTAAAACAGCCTCACTATATCCTATCATCCCTACCATCATCTTCTATCTACCCATATGCCTTGCTTAGCCAAAATCTTTGAGAAAGCCTCCTACACTCAATGCCTCCCCTTCTTTTTCCTACCATTGTTTTAACCCTCTACAATGACTTCAAACTTCATCACTCAGTTGAAAGTGCACCTTCTAAAATAATCAATGATCACTCAATTGCTACATCTGACACTATAGGTCACCCTCAAATCCTAAATACTCTTTCCTCTCTGGGTTTTCATAACATCATTCTTTCATCATTCTCTTCCTATCTATCTGACTACTCCTTAAAAGTGTACTTTGTTGGATCATCATTCATATCAAACCTACTAACTCTGGGTCTAACTCAAAACTCTCTTTTGAGCCTTTTTCATCTTTTTCCCCCCTCTAAAATCTCTCATTTTGATAGGCAGTGGAGCCAAGATGTCAGAGAATATAGGTCAGGACCCTGGCGAACTCTCAAAACAACTATAAAATAATACTTCAAATAAAATTTTGGGTCAGCATAAACAATGAAAGGTCAGAGAGAGAAAATTATACAACCTAAGGTAACTCAGGAGGTTGGCAGGAGAGATTTATCACACTGGGGTGGGTGCAGTCCTAGAGCATGGCAGAAGCACCAGTGGGGGTCTTGGAGGTGGCAGCAGCAGCAGCAGTAGCAACTTTGTAAGCTTTCAGCCCAAAGAATATAAGGGTGTTGGACAACTAGTCAAAAAGAGAACAGGGGGGACCTTTTGCTGGCACTGGGTGCAGCTGGCACTTATTGGCAAACTTTATTGACCAAAAGGAGTTCTGGATCACAGCTCCAGGGCAGAGAGAAGCACTTGTGATTAATTATAATGGAGCAGGGTCACAGTCCCAGGGCCAAGAAGAATACTAGTACTTATGACTGCAGGGGAGCAGGTCCTGGGTAACGACCAGAATACAGACCAAGAGTATGGTCATCATATCTCTCCCAGGATAACACCACTTTGGAAGCCATGAAAACTTGGAGACTTCCCAGAACTATCTCTGAAAACTGCCATCAAAAAAGCCTGACATTTCGTAGGATGCCTTCTCACCCCCAAGTAAGCAGAGTTCAATTTCAAACATAAAGTTCAAAGTCAAGAAATAGGCTGGAGAAGTGAGCAAACAGCAAAAACGAAAAAGAATTTGGCCATAAAAAAGCTACCACGGTGGCAGGGAAGACCAAGACATAAACTTAGATAAAGACAACCAAGGTAAAAACAGCTACAAGCAAAACATTAAAGAAAAGTGCTAATTGAACCGAAGTCACAAGAATTCCTGGAAGAGTTAAAGGAAGAGATGAAAGTGGTAAAGAAAAAAAATGAAAAAAGAAATGAGAGTGATGCCAGAAAATTTTGAAAAGAGAATTAACAGCTTGGTAAAAGAGGCACAAAAAACACTACAGAAAATAACAACTTAAAAAGCAGAATTGGCCTAATGGTTAAAAAAAAATACAAAAAATCACTGAAGAAAAGAACTTGTTTAAAAGCAGAATTGGTCAAATGGAAAAAAGAAGTACAAAAGCTCACCGAAGAAAATAATTCTTTAAAAATCAGAATTAGGTACGTGTAAGCTAATGACTTTGTGAGACTTCAAAAGCAACAAAAGAAAGTCAAAAGAATGAAAAAAATAGAAGAAAATGTGAAATATCTTATTAGAAAAATAACTGACCTGGAAAATACAGGGAGAGATAATTTAAGCATTATTGAACTACCTGAAAGCCATGAGTATAAAACAGACATCATCTTTGAAGAGATTATCAATAAAAAACTGCCTTGATAGATCCAGAGGGTAAAGTAGAAATTAAAAGAATCCACCAATCACTTCCTGAAAGAAATCCCAAAATGAAAACTCCCAGGAATATTATAGTCAAATTCCAGAATTGCCAAATCAAAGACAAAATATTGTAAGCATCCAGAAGGAAACATTTCAGATATCAGGGAACCACAATCAGGATCACACAAGATTTAGGAGCTTCCAACTTAAAGAATCAGAAAGACTGGAATATGATATTCCAGAAGGCAAAGAAGCCAGAATTACAACCAACAATCATCTACCCAGCAAAACCGAGTATAATCCTTCTGGGGAAAATTGGATATTTAATGAAATAGAAGACTTCCAAGCATTCCTGATAAAAAGATCAGAGCTGAATAGAAAATTTGACATTCAAATACAAGACTCAAGAGAAACATAGAAAGGTAAACATGAAAGAATAATCATAAAGGACTCAATAAAGTTAAACTATTTACATTTCTATGTGGGAAAATGACTCCTGAAAACTTTATCATTATTAGAGCAGTTAGAACGAGACTACATGGACAGAGGGCACAATGCAAGTTGATTATGCTGGAATGATCCTCCCCCACAAAAAAAAAAAAACCTCTAAGGGTGAGAAAGAAGGATGCCCTGGGAGGAATACACACTTTTGGGTATAGAAACCCATCTTACCAAATAGAGAAATAGGAAGGGAAGTGGATATTTGAATAACGAGTGCCTAGTGCAGCACAAGGCACATGTGAATGTTTAATAAATGGCTTTTTTATGTTCATTTAATCATTCATTGATAATACTTATGTTTATCATTTTTCTTTATATATTTACATATTGTCTCTCTCTAGCTAGAATGTGGGCTCCTTGAGTATAGGGATGTTTAGCTTTTTGCTCTAATCCTCAGTGCTTATCATATAACCTGGCACATAGTAGGTACTTAATAAATGTTTGTTGATCAAGTAAATAATTTCTCTCTGGTTTGGGTAATCAGCCATTTGTAAATAGATCAGGTTTTTTCGGGAAAATAAGACTGAGGCCCGGTAGTAAAGGGTTTTAAATAATTAACAGAGGATTTTGTGTTTTATCCTGGAGGAAATTGGAAACCAGTGAAGCTTTTTTTTTCATTTTCAGCATCCCTTCTATAAGATTTTTAGTTCTAAATTATCTCCCCCTCCCTTCTTTCCTCTTCTCCCTATGATGGGTGCAGTTCTGATATAGCTATACATGTACAATCATGTTAAACATATTTCCACATTAGTCATGTTGTAAAGGAAAATTAGAACCAAAGGGGAAAACCATGAGAAAGAAGAAGAAAGAAGAGCAAACAGTATGCTTCACTCTGCATTCACATTCCATAGTTCTTTCTCTGGATGTGGATAGCACTTTCCATCATGAGTCTTTTGGAATTGTCTTAGATCATTGCATTCCTCAGAAGAATTAAGTCTAACAAAGTCAGTCATGGCACAATGTTACCGTTACTGTATACAATTTTCTCCTGATTCTGCTCGCTTCACTAAAAATCAGGTCATGTAATTCTTTCCAGGTTTTTTTCTGAAATCTGCCTGCTCATCATTTCTTATGGAACAATAATATTCCAATACATCTTATACCACAATTTGTTCAGCCATTCCCCAGTTGATGGGCATCCTCTGAATTTCCAATTCTTGGCCACCACAATAAGAACTGCTATAAATATTTTTGTACACGTAGGTTCTTTTCCCACTTTTATGGTCTCTTTAGGATAGAGCCCTAGAAATGGTTTTGCTGAGTCAAAAGGTATGCACAGTTTTATAGCCCTTTGGGCATAGTTCCAAATTGCTCTACAGAATGATTGGATCAGTTCACAACTCTACCAATAATTCATTAGTGTTCCAATTTTCCTACATCTTCTCAAACATTTATAATTGTCCTTTTCTGTCATGTCAGCCAATCTAAGAGATGTGATATCATACCTCAGAGTTGTTTTAATTTGCATTTGTCTAATCAATAGTGATTTAGAGCATTTTTGTAAATGACTATAGATAGCCTTAATTTCTTCCTCTGAAAACTTTCTGTTCATATATTTTCAACATTTATCAATTGGGGAATGACCCAGTGAAGCTTTTTTGAGGAGAAAACTGCACTTAAGGAATATTAGGTTTTTGTTTGTTCATTTTTAACCCAACCTGCACTGGTGCAATCCAATCTAACAAACATGTATTAAGTGCCTACAATGCTCCAGGTGCTGCACAAAAAGCTGGGGATACAATTAATGAAAAGAAAGATAGTCCCTTCTCTCAAGGAGTTTACAACTTAAGAGGGGGAGACAATGCCCACACAAAAAGACAGGGTAAGAGGAAGATGTTACACCAACCCAGTACAGGGGCATTTTTTTTTCCTGTGGAGTTAAAACCAGATAGGGCAGTAGATGCAAAGTAGAGTGAGGAGATGAGAGTCCAGCTTCTGCCTCCTATAAAGGAGGGCATTGGGGGGAGTTTGGTACTTTGTTCTCTGGCCCTTCAATCAGAGGGGAGAGAAGGCTGAGGGATGTAGTGCCAGTCAAGGCCTAAGTTGGCTGAAATGGATAGAGTGTAAAGCAGGGAGTCAAGAAGACTCATCTTCCTGAGTTCAAATCTGTTCTCAGACACCTACTAGCTGTGGGACCCTGGAAAAGTCACTTAATCCTGTTTGCCTCAGTTTCCTCATCTGTAAAATGACCAGGAGAAGGAAATGGCAAACCACTTCAGTGTCTCTGCCAAGAAAACCCCACAAAGGGTCATGAAGAGTCCATAAGACTGAAAAGACTGAACGACAGCAATGAGACTAGAAGTGATGAACCTAACCTGAGAGAGGCATCTTGTTCCTTGAAGTAGAAAGGGTTTCCTTATCAGAAAATTCCCTATACCAGTGAAATAATAAGACTAGTCCCTAACCCTGTTTAAAGAAAATTGTGTATGGAAGGGGTAGGAATTATCAGTTTAGAGACAATAGATAAAAAGTGGACCGTGTATATATATACATATATAAGTATATATATATATACACACACATATACATACATATATACACACATATTATATACATACATACAAAAATATATATACATATATACATATATGTTGAGAGAGAGAGGGAGGGAGGGAGAGAGGAAGAGAGAGAGAGAGAGAGAGAGAGAGAGAGAGAGAGAGAGAGAGATTGAGTTATTTGTATTTGTGTTGATTTGAAGGAGATATCAGGTTTATACTTCATCTTTTGGTCACCAGAAGGGTTCTAATAAAGGCAGAATTCTGATAATCAAGGTACTCCGACAAGCAAAAGGAAAGGATAGAGAAACTAATAAAAAGGTTTATCTAAGGTATGTATGAAGATAGTCCAAAAATTCCCAAGAAGAAATAATTTGCTCATTTGTTTTATTGATTGGATTCAAATTTTAATAATGAATTGGATTAAGGCAGAAATAGTAGGCTTGTCACGTTTCCAGGCGATACAAAACTGAGAGCGATGTCTAAGATACAGTATGAAAGAAGGGAAGGGAAAAAGAATTTAGATATAGTGCCTACTATATTCCAGGAGCCATGCAAAGTGCTTTATAATTATTTTCTCCTTTGATCTTCACAACAACCTTGGAAGGTAAGTTCTATTATTATCCCTAGTCTACAGTTGAGGAAACTGAGGCAAATTACAATTAAATGACTTACCCAGGGTCACAAAGCTAGTAAATGTCTTGAGACCTGATTTGAACTCAGTTTTTCCTGATTACAGGCCAAGTTTTTGCACCACTGAGCTGACCCAGATAAAAGAAGATTCAGGGATGACATGATAACTTTTTTCCATATATTGGAAGGATTGTCAAGTGTAAGAAGGATTCAACTTGTTCTGTTTGTTCCCAGAGGGCAGAACTACAAATAATTACCAGAAGAGGCAAAAAGGTAAATTACAGCTTTTGTAATAGGCCTAAAATCTTTTTTGTTTGTTTGTTTTTGAACATCTGTTTTTAAAACTTTGAGTTCCAAATTCTCTCCCCTCTTCCCTTCCCACCAACCCTCCCTAAGAAGTCAAGCAATTCAACATAGGCCATACGTGTATCATTATGTATTACCCTTCCACAATACTCATGTTGTGAAAGACTAACTACATTTTGCTCCTTCCCAACCCATCCCCCTTTATTCAATTTTCTCCCTTGACCTTGTCTCCTTTCAAAAGTGTTTCTTTTTGATTACATCCACCCCCATCTGACCTCCCCTCCATCATCCCCCCCTTTTTTATCTTCTTCCCTCTTCTTTCCATTGGGGTAAGATACCCAATTGAGTATGTATGGTATTCCCTCCTCAGGCCAAATTTGATGAGAGCAAGGTTCACTCATTCCCCCCCTCACCTGCGCTCTCTCCTCCTCCCACAGAACTGCTTCCTCTTGCCACTTTTATGCGAGATAATCCACCCCATTCTATCTCTCCCTATCTCCTTCTCTCAATATATTCCTCTCTCATCCCTTAATTTGATTTTATTTCTCTTAGATATCTTCCCTTCATCTTCAACTCACCCTATGTCCGCTCTCTCTCTCTCTCTCTCTCTCTCTCTCTCTCTCTCTATATATATATATATATATATATATATATATATATATATATATACATACACATATATACACATACATATATACATACATACACATTCACTTATATATATATATAAACATATATATATATGCATATTTCTTTCAACCACCCTAATACTGAGGTCTCATGAATCATACTCATCATCTTTCCATGTAGGAATGTAAACAAAACAGTTCAACTTTAGTAAGTCCCTTGCAATTTCTGTTTCTTGATTACCTTTTCATGCTTCCCTTGATTCTTGTGTTTGAAAGTCAAATTTTCTATTCAGCTCTGGTCTTTTCACTGAGAAAGCTTGAAAGTCCTCTATTTTATTGAAAATCCATATTTTGCCTTGGAGCATGATGCTCAGTTTTGCTGGGTAGGTGATTCTAGGTTTTAATCCTAGCTCCATTGACCTCTGGAATATCGTATTCCAAGCCCTTCGATCTCTTAATGTAGAAGCTGCCAGATCTTGGATTATTTTGATTATGTTTCCACAATACTCAAATTGTTTCTTTCTGGTTGATTGCAGTATTTTCTCCTTGATCTGGGAGCTCTGGAATTTGGCGACAATACTCCTAGGAGATTTCTTTTTGGGATCTATTTGAGGAGGCGATTGGTGGATTCTTTCAATTTCTGTTTTGCCCTGTGGCTCTAGAATATCAGGACAATTCTTGATAATTTCTTGAAAGATGATATCTAGGCTCTTTCTTTGATCATGGCTTTCAGGTAGTCCAATAATTTTTAAATTATCTCTCCTGGATCTATTTTCCAGGTCAGTGGTTTTTCCAATGAGATATTTCACATTGTCGTCCATTTTTTCATTCCTTTGGTTCTGTTTCATAATATCTTGATTTCTCATCAAGTAACTAGCTTCCACTTGCTCCAATCTAATTTTTAAGGTAGTATTTTCTTCAGTGGTCTGTTGGACCACCTTTTCCATTTGGCTACTTCTGCCTTTCAGGGCATTCTTCTCCTCATTGGCTTTTTGGAGCTCTTTTGCCACTTGACTTAGTCTATTTTTTAAGGTTTTGCTTTCTTCAGTGTATTTTTCAGCATTTTTTTGGGTCTCCTTTAGCAAGTCATTGACTTGTTTTTCATGGTTTCCTCACATCCTTCTCATTTCTCTTCCCAATTTTTCCTCTACTTCTCTAACTTGCTTTTCCAAATCCTTTTTGAGCTCTTCCATGACCTGGGACCAGTTCATGTTTTTCTTGGAGGCTTTTGGTGTAGGCTCTTGCACTTTGTTGGCTTCTTTAGGCTGTATGTTTTGGTCTTCTTTGTCACCAAAGAAAGAATCCAAAGTCTGAGACTGAATCTGGGTGTGTTTTCGCTGCCTGGCCATATTCCCAACCAACTAACCTAACCCTTCAGTTTTTCAGTGGGGTATGACTGCTTGTAAACTAAAGAGTTCTATGTTCCATGCTTGGGGGGATGCACTAGCTCTGCCACACCAGCACTCCTCTTTCCCCAAGAACCCCCAACCTGCCCTGGGCTTAGATCATCAGCAGGCTGTGCACTCCTGCTCTGATCTGCCACTTAATTCCTCCCACCAGGTGGGCCTGGGGCTGGAAGCAACTGCAGCTCTAGCTGCCCCACCTCCGCTGCCCCAGGGGCGGTGGCCCAACCTCGAACTCCTTCCACTCCAGCAGCTTTTCCCACTAACCTTCTCCACTGTCTTTGGTGTTTGTGGGTTGAGAAGTCTGGTAACTGCCGCAGCTCACTTATTCAGGGCTCCGACTGGCTCCTGGTCTGGTTGGTCCAAGCCGCTCACACTGGGCTCTGCTCTGCCTAGGCCTAATATCTACCAGTGTTTCCCAGCAACATGGATTAGTCTGATACCTTTCCCTTTTATTCTACAGAAATTAACTTTTACTAAAATGTGACAAAGCTGTCCCCAGTACCCAGTTAGCCCCTGCTGCCCTTTAAGCAGCTTTTTAGTCACTTGAGTGCATAAAAGTCCCACCCATTTGAAGTCTGAACCTCTCAAACTTAGTGGGTGTCAGAAACCATTTAAGTCATCATACTTTATCATACATCATGGTCCTGCTGGCCAGTCAGTCATTCAATCAACAAACACTTATTAAATGCCTACTATGTGACAGGCACTGTGCTAAGAACTGGATAACCAGAGGGGTTTCTATAAGGAGACAAAGGCAGGCATGTAAGTGCCACTATAAACTTGTATATTGCTGTGCAAGGCAAAGTACATCTCATTTTTGTGGCCATTCAATGACTTACGAGTTTCTCATTTGGTCCCCAAATCAAACCTGAACTAAATAGTACCAGTATTATGTTTGTCTCTAATAGCTTAATATCAAGAAAATTTTCCTGACAATTAGAACTAACTAAAAACAGAACGGGCTGCCTTGGAAGATCCTGGATTCCCATTAACTGGAGATTTTCATATTGGGGCAGGATGCCAACATATGTTAAAGTGAAGATTCCTTATGAGGTACAGGTTGGCGTAGATGACTGCCAAGGTACTTTCCCACTCTAAAATGATCTTATGGATAACATAAAGCAGTCAACAATCTATCTTTTCCATTTCCATTTGGGTTGATTTAACTTTACCTTGGGACACAAGATGACAGAAAAAAAACATTCCCGTCTCTTAGATTAGAAACAACTAGGAGGCACAGTAGATAGAGCCCTGGACCTGGATTCCAGAGATCCCTAGTTCAAATTTGACTTCAAACACTGCTAGTTGTGTGACCCTAGACAAGACACTTAAACTCTGTTTGCCTCAGATTCCTCATCTCTAAAAATAATACCGACTTTTCAGGGATGTTGAAAAGAGAACATGAGATAATTTTTGTAAGGTGCTTTGTTAAACTTAAAGCAGTGAGGAAATGCTATTGTAATTATTAAATTAGTAAAAGACAACCTTTTAGTAAGTCATGCATTAATTAGCTATTGAAAAAATAAGCAGTTAAAAATCTTTAAGAAAGAGATTTAAGGAAAACCTGAAGGTAACAGTGAGGAACAGCAAATATGGAAAAACTGTGTTTCATTTATCTGGATTATGGGACATGGTAACTTAAATGGCTATTTAAATATCATATAACTTATCTGAGAGGCAATGTGGTGTAGTGGCTAGTGGACTGAACTCTATAAGAATATTAGAAAAACTGAGGTTCAAGTCTTACCTCTGACATGCCTTGGGCGAATCATTTAATCTTTTTGTGCACCCATGCAACTATGTGAGAGTATCTTCCAAGGTAGTAATTCCCTCTTCTGTTGAAGATTGTCAACTGCTCTACCATAAATATGTAGTGATAGATAGATAGATAGATAGATAGATAGATAGATAGATAGATAGATAGATGAGAGAGAGATAATAGACAATTCATTATCTATGTTAATATAGATTTCATTATTTTATATATGTTATAAATTATTTAATAAATGCCTTCATTAGGATTTCCTGTAAATGTATGCATTAATAATACAGAACTTTATCAGAATGAGAAAAGTGGGTCTATAACATTTAAATTTCATTGTAAATGCCCACATTTCTGGAGAGAGATGACTACTCAGTTCAAAGCTATGGGGGGAAGTTATCATTGCCAAGCTGCTTAGTGGAAAGGAAAAGAAAGAAAGAAGGAAGGAAGGAAGGAAGGAAGGAAGGGAGGAAGGGAGGAAGGGAGGAAGGGAGGAAGAGAAAGAAAGAAAGAAAGAAAGAAAGAAATAAAGAAAGAAAGAAAGAAAGAAAGAAAGAAAGAAGGAAGGAAGGAAGGAAGGAAGGAAGGAAGGAAGGAAGGAAGGGAGGAAGGGAGGAAGGGAGGAAGGAAGGAAGAAAGGGAGGAAGGAAGAAAGAAAGAAAGAAAGAAAGAAAGAAAGAAAGAAAGAAAGAAAGAAAGAAAGAAAGAGGGGAAGGAAGGAAGGAAGAGTGAAAGGAAGGAAGGAAGAGTGAAAGGAAGAAAGAAAGAAAGACGAAAGGAAGGAAAGAAGAAATACGAGAGAGAGGGAGGAAGGAAGGAAGAAAAGAAGGAAGGAAGGAGATGAAGGCAGGGAAGGAGGAAGAAAAAAGAAAGAGGAAGGGAGTGAGAGAGGGAGGGAGGAAAAATTATCATTATTACTCAAATGGGTCTGCAATCTTATTAATTCAGGAATTTCTTCCAATGAGGAAACACTGCTCCAGTCCATACTACTGGTCTCTAATCCATATTCTCTCAAAAGTTCATTGTAAGTACCTAAGCACTTGCAATCATCATCATAGCCAGAATTTATATAACATTTCTATATAAATTATCTCGTTTGATCCTTATGACAACCTTGTGAGGTAAGTGTTATTATCATCTCCATATTACCAATGAGAATATTGGTTAAGTGACTTGCCCAGCTTCACACAAGTAGTAAGCTTCTGAGGTAGGATTAGAACTCACATCTTCCTGACTCAAAGTTGAGCACTCTATCCTGTTAGCTGCTTAGCTGCCAAAGGGTGGTCTTCCGCAGTTTCTCCCAACATCTCAAAGTTATGAGTATTAATCACTTTAACATGACTTAATAACACTGAAGTTGTATCTAAATGTATTATTAAAATTAGTGAGCTAGTTTTGAAACTTTAATATGGATCAAAAGTGAGACTATAACCAAGCAGGGCAGTATTTTTGGTGGATCATCCCTTTGCAAGGCAACCTGAGCCCAGGCTAGAAGTCCCAGTCTCTTAAAATTTTGTATGCGAATCTTCTGGTAAATGTCAAACAAATCACTTTCTGTTTTTATGGAGTGTAGAAACAGGAGACGCTTCTAACCTTAATGTACTCACAACACATTTTTACATTTAATTTCCATTATTAACATTTTCTCAATCACTTTCTTTAGTCTAAGTAATGAACTGGACAGTAAATCAAGCCCCATTTTTAGCATTTGCCAGATTCCAAGGAATGCTCACACTTAAAATTTGACAATCTCATGAGCTGGGACAAGGTCACCCTAACTACTGTGAGTATGACCCGTAGCTGTTAGTACAAGATTCCTGACTGAGGCCCAAATCAGAAGCAAATTTGTATCAACTGTTCTGCATGATGGTTACAAGGTGCCATTTAAGGCGATTCAAGAATATCATGAATTCTAGATTCAAAGGACAATGAGTTAAGTCAGCCTGTTGTGAATCTCAGTCCACTGACTGTTCCTTCGCCTGAGCCAGACATTTGCCATTTACATTGTAAATTAATGCAAAGAATTTTTGGAAAAGTTAACCTGACCTCATATTTCAAACTGCCTTTCTTGATGTGTATATATGGAAGAAAACTGAATGTACAAAGCTAATGAAAGTCACCCCAGCGTCCAATGGCCCTGGTGAAGGGGAGAAGGCCATGTCGGGGTAATTGGTGCCCCACCAAAGATGTGATCATCCCTTTTCCTCAGTAATGCCCACCTGTTTTCAGTTATGAAGGCACAAAGGAAAGGGTCAGGGGAGAGAAGCTCACAGGAGAGCCCTGAACCGTGCTTCTCTGCTAAGAACATCAGAATCTTTCTTGCCAGTATCAGTAGCACCACAAGCTATTAAAATGAAATAAAGACAGTGCTGAGTAGAGAAAACCTTTCTATGCCAGAGTTATAAAAAGTATAAAGAGAGTCACTTTGGGAGAAGGTGGGTGGTGAGTGACTCCCAAATACAAGGGATGGAAACAGTAATAGAAAGACCAATTTTTTTCCCCCTTCAGGGAAGACAAGGAGCTAGTGACACGGAGATATAAAATCCTGATATATTTTATTTTTTAAACAGGGCAGGAACCAAATGGAGCTCCCTAAGGAGAGTCCCACTTCCCAGCTCTGGGCCTGTATCAGGAGCTCTGGCATTTCCTCTTCAGCAGGGAGAGTAGCCAGCACAACAATCCCTGCTGTGATTGGAAACGAAGTGCAGTAGTTAATTAAGGCTGCATCTTTTATTCTCCGGGGCAATTGAACCCAGCTTGAATGAGCCCCAGAGCCAGAACCTGGTGGGAATGTCTCTTGGGTTAGTGGGAGAATCCTGGCTCAGGGGCTGGCTCATTAGTATGACAATAGCCCCCAGGATGCACTTGGCCTGATGTAATGCCCTGAGCTAGAGAGGAGAGATGAAAGCCCTTGTTGCAGGAGCCCTGAGCATTTGCAGCTGATAGAGAGTATTTCAGTGCATGAAATTCCTTTTCTCTTTCTTTCTTTTTTCCTTTTTTGAAAAAGGATGTTTGCTAATTAGTAGAGCTCAGAAAACAATATGCCATTTAGAATGCCAGGTCCTCTCATTTTTTTTAAAATTCATGTAGTCTTGGTTTACTAGAAATATAGAATTCACTTTTACAGTTTGCATTACAACATGGAATTTTTCCCTTTAAAATAATCAGCAAAATGAAACACAGAAGTAAGGAAAGGAAAGGCTTACTGAGTAGCATGGCTCAGCTACTGATTCTCCCTACCAAGGCTTCCCTTTGAAACACTCAGCTGACAACTGGCTATATCTCATGCTTTTGCCACGTAAAGGAAATCGAAACAAAGAATTTCAGAAAAGATAGACTGACTTCACGTTTTTAAAAGAATTGTATGACCCTATTTAAAACTAGAGTAATTGAATCACTGAAATTTTAAAAGGGCTATCTAAAATGGCCTTGAAATCACAGAATTCTAGGGGTTCTTAATCTTTTTAATGTCATGGACATCTTTGACAGTCTAGAGAAGCCTTCTCAGAAGAATGTTTTTAAATTCATAGAGGAAACTATATGGGATTACAAAGGAAAACGATTTTAATGAAATTTAATTATCAAATTTAAAGAAGATTGTGGACTGCAAAATAAGAATCCTGATTTCTAGTCCAACCTCTTTATTTACATATAGGGAAACTGAGGCCCAGAGAAGTCAAATAAATCACCAAGGTCAGAGTTGTGATATCATTCCAGATCTCCTAACCTCTAACTCAATATTCTCCCTACATTTTCAATTCTTAATGTATTGTGCAAACAAAAATAGCCAAAAGTACAATTAGGTTGGGAGCCAAGACACTCAAGTTATAACTTCCTCAATAAATGAAGGCCTCAGTTTTATGCAGCATAGATTGGTAGGCAGATATGGATATTCTTCTAGGTTGTGCTACTAGAAGGGTTCTGGGCTGGCGTAAGTCATCCTTGGACACCAGGAAATACATCTGTCAAAGGCAAATGTAGGGCTAAGTTATCTCTAAAGTCCTTTATAGTTCTAAAGGTTTATAGGATTTAGATTTGGAAGGTACCCTCTAAAGTTTAACTAGACCAAATCCTTCATTTGACATAAATGCGAATTGAGGCAGAGACTGAATGATTCGTCCAAGGCTACCAGATATTTTGAAAGTATCTAATATTCATTCATACATACAGCTAGGAAGCTGTATATATAGTCAACAAGAATGTATTAAGTAGTTACCCTGTGCTAGGCACTGATCTAAATGTTGACAAAAATGAAAAAAAAAATCCCTGCTCTCAAGACGGTACATTCTGCTGAAGATTGTGCTACACTGTCTCAAATTTCTTATCTCTAGAATGAGTCACGCGCAGGTAACAACTATTTATTAAGTGCATACTATGTTCCAGGCACTGTGCAAAGCTTGTATTTGGATACAAATATAAGCAAAAAGAAAGACAGTCATTGTCCGCAGCAAGCTTATATTGTAATTGGGAAACAATACGTAAAAGGGAATTCCTGAAGCTGAGGGGATGATATCGAAGTCCAGAAAGTCAGAGGAAATGTGGCTGGTTCTGTCCTCAGAAGGAGGCCTCCAGAAGGAGCTCATTGGTGGGAGAATGGGGCCAGCATGGTGGAGGAACGTTCCAATGTAAGAAGGCCACTGAGTCATGGTGGAGGAGTCCAGAGAGTCAGAAATACCACCAGGAATCACTTTATAGGTCTAAACAAGTACAATGGACTGGAATTTTATTGATGTTAATCAAATTGATGGATTAAAAAGGATACTTGTAACTCTCCAGGTTTTTTCCAGTCAAGACATGTGTAGCATTAAGAAGAAATCTATAGTTATGAATGCCTAGATTAATATTCTGAAATCAACCATCAATAGGAAGAATACATTTAAAGCAATTACTACCTAAGTGATAACAGATTTATTGTACAGTTTTGGAACTTTAAAAAGGACTATACGAGATTTGGAAAGTATGCAGCAAAAATACACGTAATATAAAGAAGACTCAAGCTTCATCACTCCAAGGAAGCTCTGATAAGGTTAACATCTCATCAAAAAAGAAAGAAGATTGAGAAATGTTCTCAGAACACCCAATAAACAGGTAAAAAATTTGCCAAGCCCCATTGGGAACAAGCCATCATCATAATTTCTCAGATGAATAGCAAAAGTTGACAATAGGTTTACTCCCTTAAATTTGTCAAATATATCCCCAAAAAAGTCATTCACCTTCACTCTAGATGGAGCCTTGAAACAGCTAAACTCCAAGAGCAGATTCCAAAGACCCTCTGTGGGCAACATCATCCACATGAACTCAATGAACATAGATTGGCAAAAGAAGGTCCCACAAATCCATGAGTCATGGATTTTTTTTTTAATTAAATCTGGAAAAAGAAACACAATTCAGTATCAGATCATTATTACTAGAAATTAAAGAAAGATTATACTTAAGGAGCTTTTTTTTTTAATTCAATGACAGATATTTAAGGAAATGGCAGAAACTGCACGAGACATCACTGCATACTGCAAGATTTTAGCACATTATCAAATGCCAAGCAAGACCCACCACGATGGTTAGAATTAAAAATGGGATGTTTGCTACTTTTTTCATAAACTAATAGATGACAAATTCCTACACTACAAATTCAGATTTCAAATATCCTTGAAAATCAACATATAAATTATTGAAAATGTACACTACATACTGTATTATCATAGACAAAGCTATTGCCCAGATATGACATTAATCTTTAAACAGTTTTTGAATTAAATTATTTTTTATTATGACCTTAACATCAACAAACATGAGCATTTCAGTATATAAAGAACAGAAAAATAGGATTGTATATGCAAATGTGAAAAAATATATGTTTTTAGAATACATTGATGGTCTTCTCTTTGTAAAAAAAATGGCATCAGTTTTGCCACTCTACACTCTCTACAACACCCTCTCCCCCCCAAAATATCTTACTTTTTTAACTTTTGTATATCATATTTTCCCATGTATAAGACACACCTTAATTTGTGGTCCCAAAATTTGAAAAAAATGTATTACATAAAGTTACTGAACTCAAGTTTTATTCATCATAAAATTCATGCAACAATACGATGAAATTCAAGGACCTTCTGCTGATAACTTTCAGGCATCTTTTGGGCAAGTCTGGTGCATGTACACATGCTTAGTCCATTACATTTCACAAAGCTGAAGCACCAGTTGTGTCCTCCTTTGAAATCAGTAACTTCTTTTTCATCAGCTATTCTTGCCTCATGCTGAACCATCTTTGCGGACACAGGAATTCCAATTGCCCTTTGCTTTTCAATCCATATCTTCAATTCCCTGTCTAAATCAGGCCATTTTGTGACCTGCCTCTCACGGCCTTCTGCCATGGCGTTTTCAGTAGAGTTTCTTCTTCCCGTAGCCAGTCTCGGATTGTTTTCTCAGTTAGAGGAGGACTAAACTTCCATTCAGCAGCACTATTTCCATTCACTTTTGCAAACTGGATCACTTTTAACTTGAATTCAGCACTGTATGAAAATCTTTTCTGAGCCATTTCTGGGAAGGATGTGGCAAAAGGTAACCTAATACACCGGTAACAAATGAGAAACAATGAGCGCAAAGACAAGTGTGGAAAAAGAGGGAAATGCAAGTAAAAAAAATATACAACCACTGTATAAGACATACCCAGTTTTTAGACCCCAAATTTTTCAGGAAAAGGGTACATCTTATATGTGGGGAAATATGGAAACAAATAGTCATAATTATATAAAAGAAATCCACACATTGGCCATGTCTGAAAATATCTCATGCATTGGTTAATTATTGTAGTGATAATAGATCTTAAGTCTTTCATAGATGTTTATCTTCACAGTTTTATAGCTATTGTACAAATTGATCTCCTGATTCTGTTGATTTCACTCAAATTCTGTTGAATTTCACCATTCAAACAAGTCCTATCAGGTTTTTCTGAATTTTTACCCTTTATCATTTCTTGTGACATTAATAATAATTTGTTATATTTACATGCCATGATTTATTCAGCCATTCTGCATTAGATGGGTTCCCATCCAGTTTGTTTCCAGTTCTCTATTCCATCCCATTTCTTCCTTGTATGAATCTCTAAGCATTCATTGGCTTTATCCCTTGCTGCTTCCATGACAGGCCTTGAATTGATGTTGGAAGTTTGGGTGACTTCAGGCTTCCTAGATGGCCTCAGGTTATTTATCTCTCCTTGATTCCCTGGTGCAATTATTGAATGGTGGAAACTGTGCCATCTTGGAGGGCTCCTCTCTCTTTGTAGGCACTTCCCTTTCTCTGTCTTTCTGAGCAATCACCTGTGGGGGTCTAGTTTTGTTTACTGCTATGGCTCCAATGGGATTATGGAAATTGGGCTGCCTCTAGCCTTCATGCAGAACCCCAGATGTCCATGCACTATCTAGAATTCATCTACTTGTCCTCTTGTGCAATGTTCTATGTGGACCTGGCTTTGTCCCACTTCCCTGACAGCTCAGGACTAAAATCATACTGATTTCAGGCCAGTTTACCTCTCACTAGCTTCAAAGTCCCCCAACTTGTCTTTGACCAGAGGGCCCACAGTTATAGTTATCTAGTTATAGTATTTTGCAGTCCTAGATTACACGAATTGGCTTACTTTATTTTCCTTTTGGTTTATTGATCATCTTTTTTTCGGCTAACCTTTTAAATCTTTTCTAAGGAATTTCTTGGGGGAGCTAAGGACAGCTGTAAACTTTCATGAAGCCATATTTATCAGAACTTTCTTGATCCAAAAAAACCCAATAAGAACAACATTTTCAATAAGTCTCCCTATACCAAATATTACAAATTTCTAAAATACATGAAATTAAAACACCTCAAAATTTAGTAGCCTAGTGGAAACAATCAGAACAATGAAGCTCTGCTAACCTTTTCAATCTTTTCTAGGGAATTTCTTGGGGGAGCTAAGCATGGCTATAAACTTTCATGAAGCCATATTTACCAGAACTCTCTTGATCCAAAAAAACCCAATAAGAACAACATTTTCAGTGTCTCCCTATACCAAATATTACAAATTTCTAAAATATGTGAAATTAAAACATCTCAAAATTTAGTAACCTAGTGGAAACAATCAGAACAATGAATTGAGTCACATGGCATTTTTGCCATCTAGCTTGCTAATAGTGTTGCTTCCAGTGATTCTTTTAAACATATCCAATAGTCTTTTGTTGTTGTTGATGATGATCAGGAAACTGAGGTAAACAGGGCTGCTCAAGGTAAGTGTCTGAGGCCAGATTTGAACTCATAAAGAGGAGTCCTCTTGACTCTAGATGCAGCACTCTAACCACTGTGCCACCTTGCTGTCCCATGAAATAGTCTATAGAACAGGAAATACAAATATGTATGTGCATTTTTAAATACCAAGATAGCAACTTGTCCCAGAACATTTTCTACCTCCCTTCCACCCGACCCCCAAATGTGAATAAGATAATACTAACTTACATTTATTTAATATTTTAAGCTTTATAAAATACTTGCCTCAGAGCTCTATAAGCTCTGTAGTGCAAGTACTCTTATCCTCCATTGAAGTTGAGGAAACTTGGAAATGAAATTACTTGTCTAATGCCACATGAGTTGTTGTGTATGGTTTCTCCTTCTTTCTCAAAGCTAGTAAGAACTTCATAGATATTAAGTGCAGAAGCTAGAACCTGAACCTATCTTCTATCTCAAGACACCAATTAAAAACATGGTGTAATCCACAGAGCAATGCAAAGTGAGAAAGCAAAATCATTTCACTGTCATCACATACCACTAGTGATGGGTTATTTAGGGTAAGACAGGGGACCCAGGGAAATCCAGTCTCCTCTTCTTATTCTTCTGGTCATTCACTACCTCAGCAAAGATCCTGGCCACAACATCAAAACAGAAAACTGTATTTGAACCCAGTAGTGGGCAGGGAGAGAGAGAGGGTTCATGTTATTATCATTATGTAAAAACAAGCAAATTGAAGTTGGCTTTTTGTTTTGTTTTGCTTTGTTTTGTTTTTGCAGGCCTGAATTTGAGGTTGATAAGAAGGGAAGAAGGAACAAAAGATCAATGACTTTTCTGAGGTGCCAGATTCATAAGCTGAGTTTATTTTGGCAAGGGGAAAAGTATATCCAGATGCCGATAATCACCTTCAGGGGAGACAGAAGATACTGTCCCTATGGTTTAGGGCTTCTCTAATTGGGAGCACCATATCCTGGTCCAAGGAAGACTGAATATTACATCCTTTGGAACTCACCAAAGACATCTTTGTCCAGCTCAGGTGTTGGCACTGTCCTCCTCACAAACATCCTGTCTTGAATTATTCAGGCTAATTCATTATGTATCCTAAATAAACACAATTTAAGCATTATTCTCCTCATCAAAAGAAGAATAGGGCCCCCAGGGTGCTCTGTAAGCAGTAACTTTTATCAAGGCATGCAGAGTAACTACCTGGTAGGGCTAAAGTGATGAGAAATTGTTTGGAAATGGAGTATTGGTCTCAGCTAGGGTGTAAGGGGTAGTGGAGACAATTCATTAAATTCTCTGGATGTTGGAAAGCCATTGCCCTGTCAAGTCATTCAGGTGTGGAGCAAGAGCAGTTTTCACTGGGTGTCTGTCTCCGGGGAGGAACAAATCAGTGGGAGAGGGAAGGACACCATTTTGCCCCTTGATTCAGATTGAATTTATATTCCTGTACAATTTGGTGCTCACTTGACCTTTCCTGCTCTAGAAACTCATTTTGTTTTTGATTCTTATGGGGTTTTGGGGTCTAACATAGAGCTGTGGATGCAGGATTCTTGTCCAAAGGGACTTAGATAATCTCTAAGGTCCCACCTGTGGTCCGTCTCCAGTTGTCTTGAACTATTTTACCACTGGACCCAAATGGCTCCAGAGAAGAAACTGAGGCTGGTGGCTTTGCACACCCCTCCCTCACTGAAATCCTTTTCACATGCAAGTCATGGCATCATCTTCCTGATGTCATGGTCCTCTTCCAGAATGAACAACTACAAGGTAGTATCCAGCTCAACGAGTCTATTTTAGGGGAAGGAGAAACAAACATCCTATGCTTCTTCATTCCTAAGGAACAGAGCCAAGAAGGAAAGACCAGGAGAGGAGATGATATCAGTCATCTCCAATGCCAGTGATGAGGGAAGAGTGGAAGGGTACCCTTCATGACAAAACACTGCTACGACCAAACTGATGTCAGAGAGAAGGTGGCAAGACAAAAAAGGAAAGATTATAAAGGAAGTATACACAGTTGCCAAGTGAGTGAGAACATCCCCGTTGCCAAGAGCAAAGTTTGTAGCATATGAATTTTTCATGTTCATTTGTAGCAAAGGTTCCTCCCTGCCTTTGCCCCCATTTTAGTTGACCTACAATAAGGTTGCCTAGCTTCGGTCAGGGCCTAGTTAAGGGTGTGTAACACAATTTTATGGTGGATCCAATCAGAATGGTTATTTGATTTTCTCTACCTTCACTGACCAGCACGTGTGTAGGCATGGAAGCAGTGGATGGTAGAAGTCAGCCAATGCTGAGGCTTGGCAAGGCATAATCAGAAATATGATGAGGGGGCTAGGGACTCAACAGGAGAGTATAATGTTGGGATGAATTGGAGTCAGGAAGGGAAAAAACGGAAAGAATGAGAGGTTGATAGATTGGACAAATGAGTAGATGAAGAGTAGGTACGGATAAAGAGTAGGGTTTAAGTGAAGGTAGAGGAGAGGTGGAAAGCCAATAGGTTATGGTCACGTAAGAGGATTTTGGAATCTTGAGTCTTGAGATAGACTGATATGGGAAGTAAGTCAAATTAATTGTTAACTTAAGGAGAATTTTCTTATGAGATGAGTTTTGACTCTCAGGGCTAAAGAATTCAGGGGCAGCTGACTAAACTGAGGAGAATCAAAAGAATAGTGGCTTCATTGGAACTGAAAATCATTACTATGTGGTAACTGAATGACTTTAAATGTCTTCTTAACTACTGATATTTTGAAAACTTTCTGTTTTCAAAAGGAATTTCATTAGATATTGACCACAAAATGAATTTCAGATACCTGTCAGCTATAACTGAAAAAGGAGTGAATTGTGTAGAGTACTGGTTAAAGCACTGGACCTGGAGTTAAGATCTGAGTTTGAATCCAGCCTCCAATATTTGATATCTGTGTAACCCCAGGAAAGCCACCTAACTTTTCTGGGCCTCAGTTATCTCATTTAAAAAATGAGGGCATTGAAATTGGCTTATAAGGTCCCTTTCAGTTCTAATCTAAGAGTCAATAATCTCCCGTGATCCACATTTTGGGTAGGTAAGGCCAGACATTTTTGCTTTCCCTTTTGCATAGTAGACCCATGCTACTTCTAACTCCCAATGCTTGTAAATGAGTCTTAAATAGTCCCAAATTTGGACTTTTCTAAAATGGTAACAGCAAAGCCATTAAAACAATGACAGATCCTTCAGCATCTCCCTTCCTAAGCACTCCTCTGCTGCCCTCCCCTGAGTATCCTACCTGAATAGCTTATCCTACTTTATTTGTTTGCTTTTTCTTCAAATCCTGTCTTCTGATTGACATCTTGAATATGCTATCAACTTGGCTTGTAGTTAAAGCCCTAAAAGAAAAGCATGGAGGGGGGAAGGACATTAATAAAAAGTCACACCACAAACCTGAATTGTTCAGAATTGCTTGTCATAGTTCAAGTCTCCTGTTGTGAAGTAGTTTTCAAGGTCTAGGTTTAGAATTAATATGTATGAGGAACTGGTACTAAGCTAGAAATCATATGCACACACATATACGTGGATGTATGTATATGTGTATATGTACATATGTATGCATTCATATATAATCTCCATTCTATGTATATATTTATATAAAATCTCCATATATTATATAGCTACCAATATAGCAATATAATGTTATAGATGGAAAAGATCTTAGAACTATATTTCAATGGCCATCTCTCTTAATGCACATATATTCTATTTTACATCATAATTTTAATATTTCCCCAATTATATGCAAAAATAATCTTCAACATTCTTTTTTTTAGGTTTTGAGTTCCAAATTCTATCCTTCTCTTTCCCCCCACCCCCTTCTTGAGACAGTAAGTAATGTGACATAAGTTATACATGCGCAATCATGTAAAACATTTCCTTATTAGTGTGTGTCAAAAAAGAAAAGAAGAAAAAGAAAGAAAGAGAGAAAGAGAGAGAGACAGAGAGAGAGAGAGAGCATGCTTCAGTCTATATTCAGATGCCATCAGTTCTTTCTCTGGAGATAGATTGGATTTTTCAACATGAATCCTTTGGGATTGTCTTGAATCATTGTATTGCTGAGAATAGCCAAATCATTCACAGTTGTTGAACATACATATATTGCTGCTACTATGTATAATGTTGTGGTTCTACTCACTTCACTCTGTATCAGTTCACATAAGTCTTTCCAGGTTTTTCTGAAATCATCCTATTCTTCATTTCTTACTGCACAATTACAATCATATACCCCAACTTGTTCAGCCATTCTCCAGTAGATGGACATCCCCTCCATTTTCAATTCTTAGATAACACAAAAAAAGAGTTGCTATAAATATTTTTGCGCAAATAGATTATTTCCCTTTTTTGGCGCTTCATAATTTTTTGATAGACTGCTGGACTTGGAGTCAGGAAAAGTTGGGTTTAAGTCTTTCCAATACTTTCTAACTGCATGACTATGGGCAAATTGACCTCTGCCTCCTTCAGTTTCCTCATCTGTAAAATGGGGAATGAAGATAATTCTTGTTGTATTTACTTCACAGGACTTATTTTGAGGTTTCAATGAGATATATGAAGCAATTTTCACACTATGATGTACCATGTAAATGTCAATTGTTGCTGTTGTGATTATAATTATTACAGAGCATCTTGGTGGCACAGTGCATGCCATGCCAGCAACAATAACAACCACAAAGCCATGATAGAATGGAGAATGAGCCTTAGAACCAGGAAAATCTGACTTTCAGTCCCACCTCTCTGACCAGTACTGCTGTGTAATCCAGAGCAAATCTTACTATCTCTACGCAGTGATGTCAAACTCAAATAGAAATGGGGTCGCTAAACCATAAGTAGAGATCTCTACAGGCCACACATTGACTTAGAAAACCGTATATTAACATGACATTCTATTGCATTTTTGTTTTGTTAAATATTTCTCAATCATGTTTTAATATGATTCCAATGGAGGATATGGTAAGCCTATTTGACACCTTTGCTCTAGGCAGCTTTCTAAGAGTAAAAATTGCAGAGAAAGTCTCAGCCTTCATTAGCATTAGGAGTGCGGCATTTCCTAAAGCAATGAAAATACAGGTCCAAATCCCTATTCCTAACAATTTGTGTATGAATCTTGTTTCCCCTATTAGATTCTAAGCTCCATGAAGGCAGGATCAAGATATTATTTAATTTTTGCATTTCTTCTCATACCTAGAAATATGCATTGCACATATTAATAATTTTGTTGTTCAGTTGTTTCTCAGTCATCTCTGAGACCCCATCTGGGGTTTTCTTGGCAGAGATACTGGAATGGTTTGCCATTTTCTTCTCCAGCTCATTTTACAGATGAAGAAACTAAGGCAAACAGGGTTAAGTGACTTGCCCATGGTCATATAGCTAGTGAGTGTCTGAGGCTGGATTTGAACTCAAGGGGATGGGTCTTCCGCACTCCAGGCCCTGCATTCTATTCATTGAGACACCTAGCTGCCCACATACTTGTAATAACTGACATTCATATAGCTCCTCAAAGTTTCTAGAGCATGTTAAATACGTTATATCATTAAATTGCCTCAGTAGGCAACTTGGTAAAATTGGGACTACAGTTGTTGCTATCTCAGATTAACAGATGAAGAAACAAACTTGGTGAGTTTACATCTTGCCCATCATCCTATAAGTAAGTGTCTAGTAAGAGAAAAGATTTGAATTCAGGTCTTTCTGACTCCATTTCCAACATCTTATTTACTAATGTGACCTATAATAGAGGGAGTTATCCACCCCATCTCTGGTGATGTAATCACTGAAGGCTCAGAATATAATTGCAACATAAGAAAGAGGTAATAAAGAGTTTTCCCAAAACCTAACACATGCAATAGTTACTAAATCAACTTAAGGGGATCATAAAAACTTGGCCACTAGAGGCAGATGACATGCAACACACAGGAAAATATTCCTATCTGGAAGAATCAGTGATGCCCCTTGGGCCTACAGATAAAAGGGAAAAAAAGCTATTCAACAGCAGAAGAATTTGAGTTTGAAGCAGTTTTGGAACGAGCCCATAGGGCAGCAAGGAGTGGAGGAATTTTCTCTTCTTACCACCATTATCCATCTCATTAGAGTCACTGGAGCACTAAAGAACGTAATTTGCAGGCGAGACAGGAGTATACATTCCAGAAAGATAGTGATACAGAGAGTGAGTCATCAGAGGGAGAAATCAGGCTCAAGGAGTATGACACTTTATAATAAAGAAAAGAGACAGCTATAGAGAGGAGCTCAGCCTGGGAGCCTGGTTAAGTGATCTATCCAGGAGACACTTCAAGCAAAGGTGAGCTGTCATGAAGACTCCATCAAGAGAGAAAAGGACTTCCTACATGTGCAGTTACAAAGCGGTAAACTGCCTTGACACATGTGCTCATTATATGTATGCCTCATTGCTGTTGTACTCTGAGTTTGCATCCATGCTTTCCATATACTTTATGCATTTGTGGCAGAGTGAGCCTTGAGTTTGGGGGAAGAGGGGGATAAGATATTTTGTATCTAATGTTTTAACTATATTATCTTAGTAAATGCCTCCTCTGCTGAGAGCTATAATATGCCTACTGGCTGATTGTTAATGTGAAGTACACTGATGGAGGCTTGTGATCTACAGTAATAGGAATAGCTGCCATAGAATTACCAGTAGAATTTGAGGTAGCTATCATTGTTTTGGGAAACAACTCATGAATGTGAATGCAAGTAGGTGGAGTATCCAAGAGCAAGTGTTACACTTGCATAAAAGTATGGAAAAATAAGAAAAAAGTGTAGAAAAAAAGAAAAGTAAGGAATTGAATGAGGAAATCAAGACTTAGACACATGGCACTGCCCTGCCTAAGGATGTTTCCAGTGTCATTTTCTCTGACTCTTTTGTTCATCTCCCCCCGGCCTCCAAGTAGGAGGTTTGAATCTGCCCTGAGCTGTTCATTCTCTCTCACTAACTCTTCCCTTCAATCTCATCCCTACCTCACCCATTTGCATTTGTCCTATGCCACTTTGGTCAGCTACATGGCTAAGTGAGTAGAGAGCCAGGCCTGAAGTCAGGAAAATCTAAGTTCAAATCTGGCCTTAGACACTTACTAACTGCATGATCTTGGGCAAGTCACTTAACCCTGTTTGCCTCAGTTTTCTTGTCTATAAAATGAGCTGGAGAAGGAAATAGCAAACCATGCCAGCTTCCTTGTCAAGAAAACCCCAAAAGGGATCACAAAGAGTTGTACACAACTGAAAAACAGGTGAAAGCAAAATTTTGGATTAGGAATGCTATGTGGTCCCTCCCCCCACCACCAGACACATGATTTCACTGGTATAGGGAACCCCAACTTAGGAAATTCCCTCTACCAAGTTAGATTCTCACCAGCTCTGCAAAGTTAAGTGTTTTGCCCAAAGTCACTCAGACCATATGAATCAGAAGTAAGACCTGAACCCACTTCCTAACTCTGGGGCCAGCTCTCTATCTATTATGCCATACTTTCTATGACCATTAAAGAAGTCTTAATACTAGAAAACATAGAATAGAAAGTAATTTTTAACATATGTGATTTTGCTGGATCTTTTATTATAATTAATTTTTCCTTTCCCAAAATTTGTTTTCTGTGCTTCTTACATGCGTTTTATGAAATGAGGTTTAAAAATAAAAGAGTAACTATTTAAATGTGTATTGTATTTAATAATTTACAAATCACAGTCCTTACAAGAACCCCATGAGGTAAGTGGTGGGAGAATGATCATACTCATTCTGCAGTGAAGGAAACCAAAACCGAGGGCAGTTATACAACTTGCCCAATGTCTCTCTCATCCTCTGCCTTGGAGCCCAAGGCTCAGCCTATTACTGTACACTGCCTTTCAGAAATGGATGCAAAGCACTGTGGGGTCTACAAAGCACTCTAACATCAATCCCAGTGGAAACTCACAACTACTCCGTGATGTAGGACCAGGACCAGTAGCCAGGTCCCCAGTCCAAGCCTTTTTGTACAGGTCCACACTGCACCTCTAAAGGAGGAAAGGGTAAAGAAAGGGACTTAATTGAGGTTTGACAGATAGTAAATGTCAGAATCAAGATTTGAATCTGGGTCTTATGACTTCAAATATAGTATATTTGTATTTTTGCCATTCAAGGACAGATTAAGCTCAAGAGTCCCAGGAAAAGAAGTACGCTCCAGACCACTAGATATGCTTCTGGCCCAGCCCCTATAGCCATCATCCCAGAGAGCAACTCCTGTAGAGAAGGGGCCAGTTACCCCACCCACTGTCAGCGGATGACCAGCTGCCACCTATGGGGCAGGCAATACATCCTAGCTGAAGCAACAAGGCACTCTGAAAAAGAAATGAAAGGCATCACATGTCAGATGAGTCAAACCACCACCACCACCACCTCAAACGCCATCTTCCCAGACCCCAATAATGACAACTTAAGAGCTTGGGAATCTCATATCCACCTCTTCCCCACCGCCCCCTCCCCCCCATGCAACTCTGGCTCTGTTTCCAGTTCTTCTACTGAAACTGTCATTCAGGGAATCAACCCTTCTACAGATGTGACTTGGCAAGTATATTTACAGATGTTAACAGCCCCTGCCTCATAAGCGAGGCTTCAAGGGGAAGAGTTCTTTCCACTCGGTCTTTATCAGTGAAAATAGCAGCCTTGCTGTTCCCTAAGAATCATGGGACCTTCCCATCTGACTTGCAGCTGAAATGTCCTATATGTGTTATCGCCCCATATTAGAAAATGAGCTCCTTAAAAGCAGGGACATTTTTTCATTTGTCTTACCGGTTTTTGGCATAGGACTTTGCACATAGTGAGCACTTAATATTTGCTTTTTCATTTATTCATTAACTCATTCATTCATTCTTAGATAAGATCAGAGGAAAAAGTTAGTGATTAAATTTACAAGAAACATGGACTTGTATTAAGGAGGCAAAAAGGGTCTCTAGGCCCTAAAGCCAAAACTGTATATGTGTGGAGCTGTGTGCACTATTCAGAACATATCGTTATGTGGGTAATAGAGCAGCAAAAGGACGTATTCCATGGCAGCTAAACTAGCTGTCTTGTAACGTTAGCTGCTTTCCCTCCAGCACTTTATCCCAGCCCGTGAAAATGGAAAGCACCCAAAATGGAATATGCTTAATCTGGATGGAGTCAACCCATGAAACCTTCCTCAGGTGAGGAGCAGGAGCCTATGGAGAGGCCTAGTTTTCCTGTCTCCTCCTCCCAGTGCCAGGGGCATCCCAGCCCCCTTCCACAGACTGGCAGGAGCCTCTGTCACTGAGGTTTCCAAATGATAGACAGAGGGAAAATTGTTTGTAAAATGGGAAACATAGAAAAAGTGGATTCTAACCAAGAGACAGCTCCTCCAAATAGAGGAGGTTCCAAAGATAAAGAAGATCAAACAGAAATTCTGAATCAAGGACCCTGTTTGGAAGGGCTATGGGAGATGGGGGACGTGTCTACTGAAGAGAGGTGGATGAGGCCATCAGTAGTTTCAGGGCCTGCACACTCCTGCCTTATCCCTGGATTGAAGCTGAAGCCTGGAATCTTGGATTACTGTGCTTAGATTCCAAGCCTTTGTTTCTGCTAGACTTTACTACAAGCCTGAGACATGGGAGCGTGAACTAATCACCATGGAATTACTTATGATAATAGTTTCCAGAGCGATTACATTATTTTTGGACTCTAAACACAGATTTTGTTCCTAAAAGAAAACTCTGTTTACAGCTTCTTTCTTATGCTTATTGTTTAATACAGGTTTGGAGTTTTCCTGGTGGAAGGAGGCTGTGGTCGCGTCTGATTTTTTTTTTTCTTATACTTCTAAATACCTCTAGTGCCAATTTGCATCTCATGGCATATAAGCATGCGTTTATCCACCAAGCCCCAAGTCTCTGTGGGTGAAAAAGTAAAAGGTAGTGTTTTTGGTACAAAACGATCTCAGTTAAATTCACATTTATTTCACAGGACCTAACAGAGTGATGCTGAGATGCCTTAGGAGTACCTCAAGCCTTGATTCCTGGGAAACTTAGGCTTTTGTCTCCTCACTAATTCATCTTGGCAATTCCAAATGCAGTCCCTGAACCCTTAGATGAAGATGACAATGGAAGAAGCAGAGAATCCTTCACTGGAAGCTGAACTGATCCTCTGAGCTGTTACACACCATCTCATTTCCTATTGAGATAGCTCCTCTGTGTCGGTACTAAAGGAGTCTGTGGTACTTGCAAAACAGTCATGCCAATTGCATCCCTTGCCTTCATACAAGAGACAAGGTTGCCTAGTGGAGAGAGAGATAGCTTCAAAACCAGCAACTCCTGGGTGGGTGACTCTGGCTGTGTTACCCTGGGAGAACTACAGTGCTCTGATAAAGCCAGTTTGTGTTGCAGGAGTTTTTTTTTTATTGCAGGTCTAGTTCCTATCTTTATCCCATCAGGCATTTAGGGTTAATGAATGTCCTGAAGGCAGAGGAGCAGGTGAAATGACCTTCTGAGGCTCCTTCTACTGCTGAATATTTAGAAACCTCGGGATGGTTAGCTCAGTTGGTTAAAATACTGTGGTAAAGGGAGCATGGTTCCTTTCATCATTTCTGGAACATTTAATTCAGTTCAACTCAATAAGTGTTTATTAAACTCCTGTGACATGCCAGGCCCTATGCTAAGTACGGGGTAGCTAGGTGCCACAGTGGATAGAGCATGGGGTTTGAAGTCAGGAAGATTCATCTTGCTGAGTTCAAATCCAGCCTCAGTCACTTAGTAGCTGTGTGATGCCGGGCAAGTCACTTAATCCTGTTTGCCTCGGTTTCCTCATCTCTAAAATGAGCTGGAGAAGGGAATGGTAAGCTACTTCAGCGTCTCTTCCAAGGAAGACCCAAATGGGGTCATGAAGAGTGAGACATGACAAAGCAAATGGACAGTGACTATAACATGCTAGGTATATAAAACAAAAACAAAACAGTCCATGTATTTAAGGAGCTTACATTCTACCAGTGCGAAACAAGATGGTATAGCATGAAGGGCAATTACTCTAGAGTCAAAGGACCTGTGTTCAAATCTTTTCCTTTGAAACATTCCACTTTCATGACTTTGGGCAAGTCACTTAATTTTTCTGGGCCTCAGCTCTCTCTCATCTGTGACAAAAAGAGGTTGGACTGGACAGTTCCTGAGGTCCTTTCTATTGCTAAATCTAAGATTCTATGATCTATATACAGGGTAAATCCATATGGAATGTCTACAGAGAAAATAATGAAGTATTGGGCACGAATGGAAAGGGAGTAAGCATGTATATAGCACCTACTATGTGCCAGACCCTCTGATAAGTACTTTTTTTTTTAACAAATATTATCTCATTTGATCCTCACAATAACCCTGCAAGGTAAGTGCTATCATGATCCCCAATTTACAGTTGAGGAGACTGAGGCAAAAAGAGGTTAAGTGACTTGCCCAGAATCACACAGCTAGTAAATATCTCTAGCAGAATTTGAACTTAGATCTTCCTGGCTTCAGGCCCAGTGCTTTATTCGTTGACCCATCAGTTGCCCCATTTAGCAACTGGTTGAATTTTAGAAAAGTCCTCTTGCAAGAGATGGCAATAGATGTGTCTCTTGGAGGGAGACAGGGATTCTAAAAGACAAAGATGAGAAGGACAAATATTTCAGGCATAAGGCACAGTATAAATCCAAAACTGAAGAACAAAGAGGAAAATGGAACGTCTTATATGGGGAGCAACAATCACCATAGACCAATTTGTCTGGAATGCAGAATGCATAAAGTGGGGCACCTTCATTCCGTGCCATGGTCATGAGATACCCTGAACTCCAGCCGATTGTCATGCTAAAAAGTGTCACTGAGGCCCTATATGGGAAAATGTGGATGTTTCTGTGGAAATCCACCAATTTTCCAGAATTTAAAGCTAGAAGGGAACTTAAAGATTATCTAGGCCAAACTGAAGTCCACAGACATCAAGGAATCAATGGAAAGATTTCAGATTTTCAAACCTGGATGAAGAAAAATTATATCTCTCCTTCTATATAACTGGCATCTTTGGTAATGCTATGAATTTTATTTTACCCCTTTAAATACATTATTCTGAGAAGGGGCACATGGACTTCAGACTCCCAAAAGGGACCATGGCACAAAAAAGATTAAGAATTTTTGATCTGGACCAGGGGGCAGGCAGCAAACTGTGGCTTGCAGGCCAAATCAGCCAACTGCCTGGTTTCGTATACCCTGCAGGCTACCCTGGCAGCAGGCCAGATTTGGCCCAAAGGCCATAGTTTGCTGATCCCTGATCTAGTTCAGCCCCCATTTTCTAACAGTAGAGAGCTGGTTTGAACCATGATTCTTTCAATTCTAAGGCTTTTTCCACTCCCCCTGCCTCACTGATACTGAAAAACCCACTCAAAGTATATGGCCTACCAACAGTGAGTCAGTAATGTTACTGTTCCTAAACTGTAGATTACTGTAAACTGTAGATTTTTACATGTATAATCCTATTAAGCATATTTCCACATAAGTCATGTTGTGAAAGAAGGATCAGAACAAAAGGGAAAAACCATGATAAAGAAAAAATGAAGAAAAAGTAAAAATGGCATGCTTCGATCTGCATTCAGACTCCATAGTTCTTTCTCTGGATGTGGAGAGCATTTTTCCAACATGAGTCTTTTGGAACTGTCTTGGATCATTGTATTGCTGAGAAGAACTGAGTCTATCATAGATGATCATCACACAGTGTTGCCGTTGCTGTGTACAATGTTATCCTGGTTCTGCTCACTTCACACAGCATCAGTTCATGTAAGTCTTCCCAGGTTTTTCTGAAATGTATTTGTTCATCATTTCTTATAGCATAATAGCATTCTATTACATATATACTGTATTAGGAGGGCAGAGTTTATAATTTCAAAGAGGATCATATACATGTCTGAAAGGTTCTGAACTGCTGGATATAAGAAACTCTCAAAGTAGGAGGCAGAAGAATCAAAGCATATATTTAGGCTCCACAGTAACCAACCCATGAACCAGCATCCTCATTTTGATATATTGATCAAAAGCTTCCAGACCCAATAAGTATGCCTCACAAGAGTAACCAGGAGGCTACAGAGAAGCATGATGGTGTAAAGCAAAATCATGCTTCCCCTCTATGGTAAAAACATTACCCACTGGCCTCAAGTCCTTGTTCAGCTTCCTCCTGTAGGTCAGCTCTGCTACTGGCAGCTCCTGCTTCAGCTTCAGCTTCAGCCTCTGGCTCCAACGGAAGCTGTTTTTAACCATCCAGCTTCTGCGGGGGTGTAAGGTACCCCGGGGAAAGCACAGGTTCTTTCAATCTGCTTAAGCAAAGTGAAGGGGTTGACCGGGAAAGCATAGGTTCTTTCTATCAGCTTAAGCAAGGGAAGCAAGGTGAAGGGGCCAACAAGCTTACTCCAATCCAACATACAAACAGCATTCAGTTCAGGGGAAAAAGCCAAACTAGTCAAGGGCACTTGTTGACTAAGTGCTAAGGAGCCCATTTTTGGTTACCAACACATATACATATATATGTATATATATATGTATGTATGTATGTATGTATGTACGTATACCACAACTTTCAGTCACTCCCCAATTGATGAGCATCCCCTCAGTTTCCAATTCTTGGCCACCACAAAAAGAGCTGCTATAAAGATTTTTGTACATGTGGTTCCTTTTCCCTATTTTTGATCTCTTTGTGATACAGATCTAGTAGTGGTATTGATAGATCAAAGGGTGTGCACAGTTTTGTTGCCCTTTGGGGCAACAAATTGCTCTCCAGAATGGTTGGATCAGTTCACAACTCTGCCAACAATGCATTAGTGTTCCAATTCTCCCACAACTTCTCCAACACTTATCATTTTCCTTTTCTAGATTAAACATTTTTAAATGTAAGGCTTTTATGAACATTGAGTGAATTTGAAAAGTAAGTCTTACCCTCAAAATGTCCATCAAATCATTGCAAAGCTACAAAAGTAATCAAAGCCTTCTCCCATTTCCAACACCCAGTTTTGCCTTTTTCTCATCACACAGAAATAGGAAGGAATAGACCTGCTGTGATATGATGAAGTTTGACTTATGACTGGGGAGATCTGGCTGTTTTTTTTTTCCCCAGGCTGTCCAAACTACACAGACCTTTTTGCCTCACATTCCTTCTGTTGTCCTTTCCACCACTTATAAACCCTTCTCTTCCTCTTCTCTCCATTACTTCAAAAAGAAGTTCTTGACCTTGTTATGACTCCTTGGGATCCAGTTGCTTGAATTTCAATTTACAGCTATCTTCACAATTTCTTCCCTTTCATAATTAATTTGACTTTTAAGTTATCAATACTCTCTAGCCTCCTACTTCTCTATAAGCATGCTCCATTCAGCATATATACATTAGTAACAATAATAATGAGAATGGGCTTTTCTAAAATTTTTATCTAGTTTCATCCTCATCATAGTCTATTATATAAATAGGATATTAATATCATCACAATTTCACAAATGAAGAAATTAAGATACTCAAAACCTAAGTGACCTGTGTAGGAACACACAGGGTATTTAGGGACAAGGCTGGCACATGAACCAGGTCTCCTGATACTCAAACTATGAATTGGGTCCCATTCCACATAATCAGTTTCTGGTTAGAAATGGCCTTCTATGCCCCAATGCTTTCCAAATGCTGCTGGTTTAAACAGGACAGTTATGAAAAACAGCAAATATCTCCTTTGTTTTTCTCCAGAATCTTACTTGCCAGCACAATCCCTTTACTCAGGCTTCTATGGAGTTAATGGCTTTCCTCCTTTCATGAAACTTCAGATTCTTGCTCAAAATAAGCCTGCTAGGTGGTACTATGGACCGAGATTCAGGAAGACTTCAATTCAAATCTGGCCTCAGACACTTGCGTAAGTCACTTAACTTTAGTTTGTCTCCTTTTGCTCAACTGTAAAATGGGGAGATAGCTCCTACCTCCCATAGTTGTTGTGAGGATCAAATAAAATAGCAATTGGAAGACGCTTTCTAAACATTAAAGTACTATTTAAATGCTAGATGTTGTTATTATCATTTTTTTTTAAAGAACAAGGTAGATGTCATAGTTCATCAGAGCTGGAAGAGACCTTAGATAATGAAATGAGGATTTTATTTGCAGTCAGAGGACCTGGATTCAAGTCCCAGTTCTTCTGGTGATTACAATCTGAGTGACCTTGGTCAAGTCACTTCTCTTTTTCAGGTCTCCATTTTTTTCCCCGTGTATGATGATGTATGATGTTCCTGTAGGGTCTAGTTCTATAAACCTATGATCTAGTCTAAACCTTTCATTTTATATAAAAGGGAGGACAAGAGAGAAGGCACTTGCTAAAGTTTGCATAGCTTAGAACTTACTGGTTGTCAGTATTCTGAGGAGCCAAAGTGGAAGAGCTACGAAGTTGGGGAATTTTTTAAGGATATAAGATGACCCTGCTCAAAGGCCTCTGCCTCTGCATATACTAGATCAGGGCTGTCCAAAATGCAGACCAATAGTCACATGTGGCCTGCAGTGTGATTTGTGCAACCTGCCCACAAGCATAGAAATTTACGTAAATGCTTTAGTAAAGGAAGCTGAGCTACCACAGAGCTCTCACTAAAATGGCAAATCAAAATATATTGTCTATTGTTTCAATAAAAACCTAGGGTTGGACAGTCCTGTACTAGATGACCTCTGGAGGTGAATGCCTGCCCAGGATTCTTTTACTGTTTGCCTTGGATGATATATGTAATTTAGCACAGTTCAACAAATGTAGAAAGACATTAAATATTATTCAATTTGATTCTTGCTCTTTAGTTAGGCCTGCCTTCATGTGTTGAGTTACAAACTTCCTGAGATTGATTTAAAAACATTCCATTTTCTCTTGCTCATTGGCAGGGGCCCATGGTTTCACTTCAATTCAATTTAACAAATATTTATAAAGCTCCTACCACCAGCAAGATAAGCATTTATAAAAATCCTGCTATCTACAAGGTAAATATTTACAAAGATCCTATTATCTGCAAGGCACTATGCTCTGTCTAAGGTACCTAACCAGTAATACTAAATCACCATTAAAATAGAACAGATCCTGCCCTCCAGGAGGTTAGGTTCTATTGAGTAAATACAACATTATGCAGAATAAATGCATTGTCTTTTTAGGAGAAGGTAGCTACAACAGGAGGAATCCAGAAAGACCTCTTATAAGATGTAGTACCTGAGCTAAACCTTGAAGAAAAGAAGTCATTCTTAAAGGTAGAGATGAGGAGAGGGGCATTCTAGACATAGAGTACAACCTATGTCAAGTAAGCTAAACAACTAAGAGTGGACCTTGCAAGATTCATTTTAATGATAACATTAATTGCTAGTACATATTTATATGGCACTTTGAAGTTGGCAAAGCCCTTTAGACATATGATAAAATTGGATCCTCACAGCAAAGTTGTGAAGTGGGTATTATTGATTCCCATTTTAGAGATAAAGAAGGGGAAGCTGAGAGCAATTGAGTGACAGGCCCAGGGATGCAAAACTAGTAAGTGTCAGATCTTTCCCAGATCTCAGTTTGACTGAGGCAACACCCATTCAGTGATTAAGGCTAAGTAAGAAATGAGGCAAAGGATGGCCTATTTGACTTGTTTCATTTTTTTTGAAATAGTTTGGGAGGGGAAGACCCTCAGGGTTTCTGGCCAAAACAGAAACAATTGCCATTTACATTCACTCAGAGATGTCCGGGTTCAAACAATGGCCACTAAGTGGGCTTGGGCTGGGACCTATTATTGGCCAATCAATGAGAGCCCTTAGAAGGGCAGGCTGCAGTAAAAGTATAGAAAGGATTGCACTGAGATGAATAAGTGGGGAGCACTGGCCAAGGAAGGGAGCTTTGACCTAAGCAATTTAGGACTCATAATCACAAAAATTTATCCACAAGGATTCTGAGTATAGACCTATGATAAATTCCTTTTCTCTCCTCTTTTGAATAGTAAGGTATACATTCTTCTTCTCCAACGGGGGTTAAGTGACTGGTCTAGGATCATACAGCTAGTAAGTGTCTGAAGCCAAATTTGAACTCAAGTCGTCCTGACTCCAGTGCCCATGTTCTATCCACTGTACTACCTAGCTGCCCCTTAGGGTACATATTCTTTTGCCCCTTAAGGTATATATTCTTTTAAAATTAAATAAATATTTATTAAGAACCTACTACATATAGAGAGTTTGCTGTTAGGCACTAGGGTAGAAAAACAGTTCAGATAAGACAAGTTTACTGACCTCATGGAAGTTCTATCAGGGTGATAGTCTACATACACAGATAAATATAATGTTAAATAAACATGGAAGGCAACTTCTCCATAGCATTTCTGTGTAGTGGTTGTCAAGCAGATAATTTATGCCATCAGTTGCACAATATAAAACACCTGGTCATAGCTTGAGACCTGAAAGAGACCTTTGTCCAATCATTTAATTTTACAGCTGAAGGAATTTAGGCCCAGAGAGGATAAGCAATTTACCCAAGGTCACAAAGTTAATGAGTGGCAGAGTCAGCTTTTGAACCCAGATCCCTTGACACCAATTCTAGCACTCTTTCACCCTAAATCTTTAAGAGAATCAGCCTTTTTGGTTGAGACACACATAAAGCTTTGCAAAAATGAAGCCTCAAAAGTCTTGCCTAGCTTCTAACCACTGACATAATGGTGACAAGCAGGTCCTTATCAGTCCAGGTCAAATCTAAGAAAGTTAGGGTTCCATGTACATGAGTTGAGGGCATGGAGAGATGAGAAAGGGGCTAAAGAAGAGTCATACTACCTTTGATACAAATCCCTCTAATCAAAACCACATTCTGCAAGCCGAGTCTTACCTCCAAACTCCCTCAGAGACTCTATAAACATTGGCAGACAATACATATAATTAAGGTGGAATATGTTCCTATAAAATGTTGGTTTCCATCTGCTAGTTGTTTTAGCAAATGTTAGGAGCTTATTTGTGGTCAGTCCTGAACACAAAATGAGAGATTCTGAATCCCCACGGAGAAAACCATTTAGGAGGATGGCATAGATCAGGTGGCCATAGCATTTCTAGTTAGGGGGCAAAGCAAGATGCAATGTGGAATCAGTTTTCCGGGCAGCACAGGCAGTCCAAGACAAAGCGAGATGGAATGGTAGTCTAGCCCACAAGATCCTGCCCCTATTACTTTAAGGCAATAGCCAGAAGTCTTATAAACATTATTGTCTCCCATGACCAAAGGGGAGGTAGACGGGGAAAAAAGAGTGTTCTGGCATCAGAATAACTTCTCCATTACTTCAATTAGTTCAAATGATGTGGAAAGAAGCTCTCTGGAGAAATCAAGCTACATGCACAGACTCTTAAGAGGCATGGGGCCTGAGGTGTTGATATGGACATTAGTCAGCAATAGAAACTGCAATAAAATCAGTCAATTGATCATCCAATCAATTAACAAGTATTTATTACATGTCCACTATGTGCCAGGCATGGTGCCAGAGCTGGTAATCCTGGTAGAAAAAAATGAAATCACGCCACCTCTCAAGGATCTTACATTTTACTGAGGGCAATATATATTTTACATAATACATATAATTCAATACATTTATTTTCATTTATTGAAATCAAAAAATATATATAATTCAATAAAATTACATTTTATTAAAGGCAATATACACAATGCACATATACAAGCTATAAAATAAACACATATGACATACAAATATAATAAGTATTTTTGTTGTCAAGTTGTTTTACAGTCATATCTGACGTTTTATGACCCCACTGGGGGTTTTCTTGGCAAAACACTGGAATGGTTTGCCATTTTCTTCTCCAACTCATTTTACAGATGAGGAACTGAGGCAAACAGGATTAAGTGACTTGCCCAGGGTCACACAGCTAATAAGCAGCTGAGGTTGAATTTGAACTCATGAAGAAGAGTGTTCCTGACTCCAAGCCTGTGCCACCCACCTGCCTTATTATAAGCATAAGGTAGTAAATACAAGGCAATTAGGGAGAAAGATCGCTAGCTATTGGAAGGAGCAAGAAATGCTTCATATAGCTAGGTGGTGTGGTAGATACATTACTGAGCCTGGAGTCAGGAAGACCTAAGTTGAAATCCAGCATCAGATATTTACCAGCTGTGTGACACTGGGTAAGTCATTTAACCTTTATCAAACTCAATTTTCTCAACTGTAAAATGGAGACAGTGCCTGTCTCCTGGAGTTATTGTGTGAATCAAAGGAGATAAAAATTTGTAAAGTGCTTGGCACAAAACCTGGCACATAAGTTGGTGTTGAATGATTGTCTGTTTTCCTTTTTAATTTTTTTTTTGTCCTGGCCCTTTGGCATGGCCTCCAGGAGACTATGGAGCCCTTCTCAGCATAATGTTTTTAGATGCACAAAGTAAAAAAGATTGGGATTACAGAGAAAACCAAAAGTTAATTAAAATAAAGATGAATAAAGATGTATTTTTTTCACATCCAAATTCATAATCTCCCTTAACATCTAGTCGCAGGCCTCTTGGGTGTCTGTGTACTCAAGGTTAAGAACCCCTGTTATCAGAGGGTTTGAACTGTATTTTGAAGGACAGGGTTATTCTATGGAAGTAAGGAGAGAGGGTGTTCCAGGTATATGGGATGGTCATTGTAAGGACAGGAAGACAAGAAATAGAGAGAGGACTAGTTTGCTTGGACCATAAAGGAAAGAGGAAGGATACCTACTGAGGCTGGAAAGATAGAAAGGGGACAGTTCATGAAAAGCTTTAAAAAGCTCCACAGAGAAACATATTTTGCTGATCTTAGGCTAAAGGGAGCCACTGGAGTCTATTGAGCTCGGAAGTGATATGGTGAGTTCTGTTCTTAAAGAAAATCACTTTGGTAGCTGTGTGGAGTTTGAATTAGAGTATGGTGAGATTTGGGGTCAGAGAGACCAATTGAAAATCCATTACAAAGGTCATTGCATTATAGGGGAGAGTTGATGAGGGTCTTAAGGTAATGACTGTGTGAGATGAGAGAGGGGATCAGAAATGAAAAATATTGTAAAGGTATAGATGGCAAAGTTGGCAACTAATTGGATATGTGAATTGGAACAGAATGAGTTTCATTTTTTATTTTCATTTATTTTTTGTTCTTAGGTGAAAGCATCTTGATCATGAAAAGGTTCAGAGATCATTTGTCTTTTTATGTGGGCTGACTGCAGGAGGAAGAAAGTGATAACTATTCAAAGCTGGTCTAATGAGGCCATCTAACATCAAACAAAGAAGTTCACTTAACAATAGCATGGCAAGGATAGACAAGGAAAGAACAAACCCCTCCACCTTTGCTCCCTACTGCCAAAAGCACTAATTCTTTCTCTATTATCTTTTTTCCCTTTATGTAACCAATTCCATATCCATCAAAGGCATCAAAGAATCATATACCAAGAATCAGGTATGGGACAGGTATTTATTTCTCACACACAAAAGGCATGCTTAATACAAAACACTCACTAGTATGCCTTAACTGAGTCTCTAACAAATAGTTGTAGTCATTATTGTTGAACTCTGCTACAAGTTTGATACTCAAAACCATTTTAAAACCAACTATAGAATTGCTGTTTAGGCATTTTACATTTCACCTTGGCTGCCTAAAAGTCCACATCTTCTTGAAAGTTAAGGCAGAGGTTACATTCTTGCTTCTTCAAGAAGCTCTGAATGGTTGTCAGAGTTTCTTCCTCCTGTGGTCAGTGGGCTCTTATCAAAAGACACACGATCTCTGAACTCACAAGGTGACCTTCAAGCCCAGACACATCCATCTCATGATCAAGATGCATTTGCTTAAAAAGAAAAACAAGAAACGTAGAAGAGGCAGCCCAAAATCCAGGGTAAACTCATCTAGGCAGGACATGGGCTTTAGCTGCTCATGTGCCCATGACCACATGGTAGTTAGGATAGGAGGAAAGAGTGACTTGGCCTTCCATTCATCCATCACACTGGAACAGTAAAGAAGAAAAGGGGAGGCGCTCCATTTTTAAAGGTTCATTGAGTCACTGGATCTTCTGTTTCTGCAGTTAATGAGGTAATCACTTTTTATTTTTAAAGTGAATGGTAATCCCAGCAAAGAAACATGGCCATGATTAAGAACCAGAAGGGGCAGTTAAGAGCATGCTTTGTGTAACTGCAAATTACACTGAGAACATAGTAGGTATGGCATGGAATGGAACTGGAATCTGGAGACCTAGGTCAGGATCTCACCTCAGACACTTATTAACTGTATGACCATCGATAAAATGAAGGATAATATTTACTCTACCAACTCCACACAAGGTTGTTGTGATGACTGTGCCTCATACTCAGTAGAATGTAAGTTTCTTGATAGCAGAGAATATTCCATTGTATTCCCAGAGACTAGCATAGCAACTGGTACTTTTTAGAAACTCAATAAATGCTTACTGGAATGAATTGAATTGGATAGAACTGAACCTTGAAACACTATAGACATATGAGTTTTTGTTCAATGTAGTATTTAATGTCAGGGCAGGAAAGGGCCTTAGAGATTATCTCCCCCATTTTGGAGATGAGGACCTGGAGGTCCAAATAGTTAAGGACATGACCAAGGTGACACAGCTAGTTTGTGCCAAAGATAGGGCTAAAATGCAGCTCTTCTGACTCCCAGACCTATATTCTTTAGGTGATTTATTAAAGGTATGAATGAATTAGCAGAGGAATGACCAAAAGGTGGGCCATAAAAGGGAAAGAGGAGGTCTGCAAATCAGAATGTATTTGCAAAAGTCTTTGGGGATTCTAACACTGTGAAACATATGCTTCGACGTTCCCCAAAACTCCTTTTGCCTCCCCTGATCCCACATTTTATAACCAGCCCAGGGCATCATTCAGTGTTCCTAAATGTTAAACGATTATAGGTGTTCAGAAGCCCTGGGAGAAATGGAATACATTTACAGACCTATAAACATCTAAATTAAGGCTAGAAATGGGAAATATATTCTATATTTGGACAGGGCCCAATATATAATATGTTGTGGCATAGAAGAAACTTCCTTTTTGGTGGCTGGAAAATCTATTTGCTTTAAGTATTCAATTTTAATAAAAATAAATAATAGTTGTGCTTGCTGCTTAAATAGCACCTTTCACTGGGGCATCTCAAAGACCTTTTCAACTCTTAATTTATTATCACTGGGATAAGGTAGGTGGCAAGTAATATCTTTATTCCACCAATTAAGAAACAGACACAGAGAGGCCCCTGTGACTTGTCCAAAGCTATGCAGTGAATCGGAGCTCAGGTTTTATGGGAAACATCTCCAGCGAGGAAAATGTGCAGACAATTCCTAAAATTGATTGAGATCTACATTCTCTAGCTGTTCTCTCCCTTGATTGGATTCTCACTTATCCTAGCCAACCAACCTCCATAAATCAGATACTCATCTCCAAATTTAGAGATACATCAGGATTTTAAGAGAAATGCAATCCAAACTTTACCAAATTTGTATTTCAGAGGGGTGTGGGGAGTGTTCACATTTTGTGTATTATATATAAGCATATTATTTCAAGGACTTCTGCAATTGAGTCATAGCCTTTGCTTTGATTTACTTTGCTGGGCCTCAGTTTCTTCATTTGTAAAATAAAAGGGTTGGGTTAGATGTTCTCTACATTTTATACCATCCTGATGTTTTATGTCACATTTTCCTCTGTGTAGCTACATGACAACTATACAGATTAAATCTGACCTTAGTTTATCAAGTTGAGGTCTGAATTAAGAGAGAAAAAAAAAAAAACAAACAACATCCCCACTCTTTCTCAGCATTGTGAAGGTCAAAAAAGCAAAGGGGAAAAAGTTAGATTTGAGTCTCAATTTGTACTGTCTAGGCAGAAATAAGTAGAATTTAAAGTTGTTCCCTGAAGCACAATGACAAGATGTTTGTTCATCTGAAGCATCCGGGGACAAGTAGTAATGCCCATCTTGGCCCCCATGGGAAGCCTGGACACATAGGAATAGGGAACTGAATGGCCTGTTGTCTCTGCTCCTTTGAAGTCTCTTCTTCCTCTTTCCCTCCCCAGGAGATCTGATTCTTCTCCAGGCCACTGCCCAACTGTAGCCTCCAGCCACACTGTCTGAGTCTTTCTTCACTTGTGGTCCTATCAATTGGCTACCAACCGCAGGGAGCAGGGCAGCTCACCTTGGCTCAGGAGAATTTCTTCAGGGTTTTCTGTGTCACAGAGTTTTCCATGCCTTTAACAAGACTCAATTAAAAATTAATCAGTTCACCATGGCAATTTGAGAGCTGATAGTTTCTTTTACTGACTCCATAGCCTCAGGGTAAATGTGCCCCAAGTAGCTAAATTAGTCATCTAATTGGGATTTTTCCATACCTAAACCAGTCAGCCTTCTGAGAGGCTCCCAGGAATGAAGTGCTTGACCTTGTTAATTGGATTGCCCTGGTGTCCACTCTGTTACTTTGGCCTCCTTTACTTTCAGCCTCTTTTCTAATCACTTCACTGGGAAATGGAAGATGGCTGTTCCCAGTGGCAAACCTAGACTAAAGTGCCTATCTGGTGCCCCTTAAGAGCCAAAAGATGAGATTAAAAGCATAAAGGACCTTAGTTGAACTCCCTCATTTGACAGATAAGGGAACTGAGGCCCAAAGAGATTAAATGACTTTTCTAAGACTTAGGTTTTAGGATTTGAGTTTAGGATTTGAATTGAGACCCTCAGATTCCAAATTCACGTGTGTCACTCTAGGTCAGACCTGCACAACCTGTGACCCACCAAAGAGTTTGGGACGGCCGGTAAAAAATGTAGGGGGAAACATCCTCTATATTTTTACAGCCTCTACATATTTCCGGGGCTGCCCAAAATGCTTTGGTGGGCCACAGGTTGTGCAGGTCTCCTCTAGGTGGTGCAGTGGACTGAGCACTGGATTTGGCATCAAGAAGACTCATCTTCCTGAGTTCAAATCTGGCCTTAAAGTCTTACTAGCTGTTTGACCTTAAGCAAGTCACTTAATCCTGTTTGCCTCAGTTTCCTCCTCTGTCAAATGAGCTGGAGAAGGAAATGGCAAACCACTCCAGTGTCTCTGCCAAGCAGACCCTAAATAGGGTCACGAAAAGTTGGACATGACTGAACAATAGCAGTGCCATCCTGTCTCCTTTTGAATTCGTATGATGTATGTTACCCCAAATTATTTTATTTACAAATTACTTTTCTGGGCTTAGAAGGGGCTTAGGATATTGTTGGTGCTGTTCAGTCATTTCAGTCCTGTCCAATTCTTCGTGACTCCACTTGGGGTCTTCTTGACAGAGATATCGAAGTGGTTTGCCATTTCCTTCTCCAGCTCATTTTACAGAGGAGGAAACTGAGGCAAACAGGGGTAAGTGACTTCCCAGGGTCACACAGCTAATAAGCACTCTATCCACTGTAAGAGCTAGCTGCCTTAATATTCTCTAAGAAGAAGGAAGTTGCCCATGTGCAGCTTTTGTACCATGTGGCAGAGGACTTTCAAGAGAGATATAGGACAAATGGTTACCTCAGGCAGTTAGGTGGCATAAGAGACAGATCGCTAGGAGTTAAGATAGACCTGAGTTTAAGTCCTGGCTGAGGCAAGCCATAGCTGCATGACCCTGGGCAACTCATTTGACTTTCTCAGCCTCTTTTCCCATCTGTAAAAAGGAAATAGTAAAAACACGTTGACCTTATTTCGCTCAAATCTCACAACACAAACATAAAAAATTTTGTAAATTTTAAGGTGCTAAATCTGTGCAAGCTGTCATCGTCATCATCACCATCATTATTCTTATTTCTATTCGGGGAGGATGGTTTCCTCTGGACTCATCCTAAAAGAAGAAGAATCAGGGTACTCTGCCCCCTCTCCAAACACACACACACACACACACACACACACACCTCACTGTTGGATGACAATTCTCTGGACAAAGGCCCCCTTGCCCTGTACTGATTAACCCTCTGTCAAGATCATGCAGTCACTGAAAAGCACATCAGGACCTAAGACCTAAGTCTTCTGCCTCAGGGTCTATTGCTATCTCCATTAAATCATGCTATTCTATTTTTTTCTCTAGGTATTTCATAAGTCTCTCCTCCCAAAGAGTCCCAAAGTTCTTTGTGACCGATCACTCCACATTTTTCTTTCACATCCCAACCACCATTCTAGAACACTGATAGAAATATCGTAATGATTTGGCTTTCCCTATTACTTTAAAGCTTGTAAAGTACTATACCCCCCTGCAGTGAGGAGGATAGAGCAAGTATTATTGTACCCATTGGACAGGTGAGAAAACCGAGGCGCTGAGAGGTTTCACAGCAAGCAGGCATCCAACGAAGGATTCTATTCCACATCCTCTAGCCATTATACCAATTCAGTTCAATTAAACAGGCATTTATCAAGTTCCTACTTTGAACCAGGCACTAGTGTTGGCTTTTAAGGATACAAAAACAGAGCTTCAACTTTATAGCAACACAAAAAGTGTTCATAGTAGGTCCTCAAAAATTATTGTTAAATGAAATGGACTTCTTTCTCCCACCAGTAGTTACTCTTGTGCAAATCTACCTGAGCTATGTTCACAAAACCAAAGGAGTTATTGATTATGAAAAAAAATCCAGAAGTTCTTACATACCAATCAACTGATGCCAAAGGCATTACTAAAATAACCAATCTCTTGTGGTTAATTCAACTGGAATACTTATTTAAAGGGGGGCAGTTATTTCAATGTTAATTTCCCATTTACCCCCCCAGGACACATGGCACTTCTGAATATTGTTGTTATCTGGACCACAGAGGGGAATGTATAGAGAATGAAAAAATGCAGCATCCAAATGTTCCCAGGCTTAAGATTTGAGTGTAGAGGGTCACCCTAATACTCTACCAATCAGTCCCTGATCCCATGAAAGCTATTGAGCATATATCTCTTTATTTTACCCAGTGCACCTTCAAAGACCCAACTCACTGGATTGATTACCCTGTCTTCCCCACTAAGAACTTTCTTCCTGCAGTACTTACATGGAGCAGAAGTGGTTAATTTTCTTCCATGTCTGAAGCCAGTCTTTTATGCTATTCATGGGCTACCTTCTTAATATCTTTGTATTGTCCCTAGAAAGTATGGATTATCTCACAGATCCTTTATAATACCATGAATATATGGAAGTTTTGCAGATTAGTTTGGATTAGGGTGAGGAGTGGGCAAGGATAAATCAGAGAAAAGCATTTTGGATTTGGAGTCAAAGGTTCTAAGCTTGAATCTTAGCTCAACCATTTACTACCTGTGTGGGTTTGAGAAAGTCACTAGGCCTCAATGTGCTCATCTGAAAAATGGGAAGGAACAAGGTAGCCTCTGGGGTCTCTTCTAGCTCTTTATCAATGATCCTCTGATAATAATAGCTCATATTTACTTAGTGCTTACTCTGCACCATGTTCTGTGCTAAGAACTTTATTACCTCATTTGAGCCTCACAACAACCCTATTGTGCTGTAGGTGCACTGAGGCAAATGGAGGTTAAGTAACTTGCCCAGGGTCACTTGCCCAAGAGTCTGAGACTGGAATTGAAACCCCATATTCCTGACTGTCCCCTCTATCCACTGTGCCACCCAGCTGCCACTGACGCTGTCACTTCATTTCCAGGTGTCTCAGTTTCTTCATAGGTGAAATGTGAGAATTGGACTCAATGACCTCTAAGATCCATTCCAGCTTTAAATCTCTTTCCCTAAAAAGATGGTGATAAATGATCCATATAGCCCCTTACAGTTCTTGATTGCATTGTTTGGCTCCCTTTAAGATTCTCCCTGTTTCCTGCTGGTTTTAATGATGCACATTTAAGTCTCTCCCCAGAGGGATTCCAGACTTCATAAACCCTGTCTCCAGGCAAAGCATTTCCATGGAGTAAGGGACAGGGCAACTAGAGGGGGATTGGCCCCTCTTCTTCACATTAACTCCATGAAAAATGAAGAGAAATTCCAATGATCTCTGACCCTTTCTCCATGCTCTGGTCTGCCTAGGGGCTATTTCCCATGGAGAACTTAAAAGTCAGCCTACTTTCCTTCTCTCACATTCCCTTCCCCCACTCTTATCCTGACCAACTTTACCTGTAATCATCCAAGGCAGGAAAAGACGAAAGCCTTCCCTAAGCTCTGACGACAGGGGTACCCATCTGTGATTACAGACGTTCAGTTACCAGCCCTCCAAACGACAGTCACAAGCAAGACTGGAGACTCTTCAGAGTCAGATGGAATCAATTACTGGATAAGATTGGAAGGTTAATTTTCCCCAGAATGGGGCATGTTTTTGAGCTCTGCCATCTTCCTCTAGCCAGGGGGTTGCTAAATCATATTGTTCTCTGGCTCCCGAACAAAGTAATGCAACGTAGCATTTCCAAAGGAATTGATTTCAAAAAGAAAAACGCCAATAGTTCCCCACCCCTGCCTCTAAACTCTGTAAATACTGAATAGGAAACTATTATTCAAGCAGTACCGGATGATTTGTCCTTAGGTCACATATAAGAGTGACATAACATTCATCCAATTCATCTTGTCCTTTTCTTTTTTTTTCTTCTTTATTTAGGTTAGGAAAGCTCTTTGACTTATATTATTTCATTTGCTCATCCCCAAACCCCTGGGAGGTAGGTGCTATTATCATCCCCATCTTACAGATGAGGAAATAGGCAGAGAGAGGTTAAGTGACTTGTTTAGAGTCATACAATCGGTAAAGTAAGTATCTGAGGCAGACTTTTTGCATTTTTTAAGAATTTATTTTATTTTCAATTCATGGAACAAAACAAACATTTCCATAACACAGTACAATAAAAAAGATGATTGCACATGAAACTGCAAGTCTACCATGTACAACTTGCTATTCCCTCCAAATATACAACAAAGTTGTCAGGGAAATTTCTTTTTTTTTTTCCTTTTTTCTCTTCTCCCCCCTTCTCCCCTCCCCCCCACCTCGAGGGAAATTTACAAATAGTAATTATAAATTTGAATGTGAATGGGATATTTCTAGTGGTTCTCTTTGTGGCGGCAAAAAACTGGAAACTACAGGGATCCCCATCAATTGGGGATTGTCTGAACAAGTTGTGGTGTATGGTTGTGAGTGAATACTAGTGTGCTGTAACTAATGATGACTTCAGTGATCTGAGGCAGAATCTGAAAGGTCTTCCTGACTCTAACTGTACTCCATCCTTAATTTCCAGTTAAGAAAACAGAAATCTGAATATGTTTTGTCACATATAAAAAGACCCCTGCTCTTGCTATCAATGTCCAAGTGACAAGCCCTTTTGCCATGGAAAGAAGCCTTAATTAATAAATTTGAGTCCCCAGTTTGTCTTAACTGGTGGATTTTCCCATTGAACTGCACCTACTCATAAAAATCTAACTGTAAGGTGGCATTGGGGGACTAGTGAAGGTCAAGTTATCTGGACTGAACTCTGTCATAAACTAGTTCTATGACTGAATGTTTTATCCCTTTTGTGTCTCATTCTCCTTCGTAAACAGAGAAATTAGAGATTCGAGCGGAGGATTCCTAGGATTCCCTTCTGGCCCTAACATTATACCATTCTGTAAAATATTTCCTAAGAGTGAGAAACAATCTTTATTTTAAAAATGAAACAAAATATTCTAAAATGATTAGAATACTAAAATGCAGCACTTTGTGGTGGCAAAGAACTGGTAATTCCAGGAACAGATGTCCATCAATTGAGGAATGGCTGAACAAATTGTGGTATGTGATTTCGATGCTGTGCTATAAGAAATGATGATCCTGACGATCTTAGAAAAAGATAGTCTTGCACGAAGTAATTAAGAGTGAAATAAGTAGAACCAAGAGAACATTGTATACAGTAATAGCAATATTGTTTTAGGAACAACTTGGAGTGAATAAGTCATTTTGACTATTATAAGTACCTAAATTAACTACAAAGGACATATGAAGTGAGGTAATATCTGCATCCAGAGAAAGAACAGATAAATAGAAGAATGTATAGAATGATTTTACATATATATGTATGTGTATATATGTGTATACATACGTATGGATACACATATTTGTGTCTAATGATAACCATCTCTAGGGCAGGGGGAAGGAAGAAAAAAAAAATTACATGATAATTTTATTATGTATTTAAAAGGAATAGCAAGTTGTACATAATATGAACCATCATCTTTTTTATTATTATTATACTACATTGTAGAAATGCTTGTTTTATTCCATAAATCAAAAATAAACAGAAATGGGAAAAAATGAAACCTGCTTTCAGAAACTATCCAGGCCATCATGTGGAATAGCATGAAAGGGAAAAAAAGAAAATCTTTTGAAATAGCAATGATTACAAGAGGGGAAGAAACCCAGCCACCTCCAACCTTGTGAAAACTGCTCATCCTATTTTCTGAAGATCAATAGGTTATCATGGATAAATCCATCCATTTGCCTCAGTCTCTATCTCTGAAAAATGGGCCCGTACTGTTCCCCTTGTTGTCCCATCTGTGGATAAATAAGGCAATTTTCCCTGATATATGACACTCAGTAAATGAAGAAAGTTTTGATCCCAGATTAAGTTGCTAAGGATGGAATATTTCCTGCCTGGACAACAGTCCCATTCACTTTCTACCTCTGAAAATCTGCCTTCACCATGAAAAACATTTCTGAAAATTTCCAAAATTTAAGTCAAGTTGGATAATCACAAAATTTCCGGATCAGAATCATGAGGACCTGGTATTGATTGGCCTTCAAACAAAATGTTTAACTTCACAGAAGGTACCTCTTATTTATTTATTTTTAATGTAAATATATTTTTTTCCAATTACACCTAAAGATAGTTTTCAACATTCATTTTTCATAAGGTTCCTTTTAAAAGAAATCCCTGTTGCACACTGAAATGCTTATGTAGTAGATAGGTTTGTTCAGTCATTTTTCAGTCATGTCCAACTTTTCTTGACCCCATTTGGGGTTTTCTTGGCAGAGATGCTGGAATAATTTGCCATTTCCTTCTCCCATTCATTTTACAGATGAAGAAACTGAGGCAAACAGAGTTAAGTGACTTGCCCACAGTTGCGCAGCTAGTATTTGAGGCTAGATTTGAACTCAGGTTTCCCTGACTCCAGGCCCAGTTCTCTATCCACTGCACCCCCTAGCTGCCCAGTAGATAGGTAGGAGCAGAAAAAGAGTTGAGTAGAACAGAACAAAACTGACAAATTAGAAAACACTACTTATTATAGATCAGTGATATTGATCTGAACAATGGGCATTTCATAGCACTTTAAGGCTAGTAAAGTACTTCTCAAAAATCTCATTTAACTCTTGATAACCCTGTGAGGCAAGTGCTACATAAGTACACTAGGGCTGTAGCTACCCCTCCCTTATTTTTAATCTGGTCATGTGATTTCACAAGTGTGGGGAATGTGGAGTGAGAAAACTCCCTCTACCAACATAAATCAGCAACTTCTCTCCCGTGTATTGTCTTAGATAATTGCTTGGAGGTACAGAGAGGTTAAGTGACTTTTCTAGAGCCACACAAATAGTAAGTGTCTGAGGTTCAATGCAAAGACAAATTCCTTTGACTCCTATTCAAACATTCTACCCATTGTGCATTGCTGCTGTCACTGTTGTTTACTCATTTCAGTCACATCTAACTCTTTGTGACCCCATTTGGGGGTCCTCTTGGCAAAGATAATGGAGCTTCTTGCCGTTGCATTCTCCAGTTCATTTTACAGATGAGGAAACTGAGGAAAACAGGGTTAAGTGACTTGCCCAGGGTCACTCAGCTAGTTAATGTCTGAGGTCAGATTTGAACTTAGGAAGAGGAGACTTCCTGACTCAGAGTCCATTACGCCTAAGGAAGCAAAATTAAATGGCCCTTGAAATGATTAAATCAGCGGAAAATATAGGATTTGCTTAGCAATAGCTTGCTTAAGCGACTTTACTTGCAGCATATGTATTCCACAAAAGTGAGGTACACCTGTATTTACGAGATCTTTAGATGTGAAACTATTATTAAGTCAAGAAACTTTTCAGCAGCCTACTATGTGATGTCCTTCCTTTGTTCTAAGTACTGGGAATACAAAGAAAGATAAAAGTCCCTACTCTGAATTTACTCACACTTTAATGAGGGAGATAATGTGCCCAACAGCGAGGTACAAATAAACTAGATACAGGATAAATCAGAAATTATCAATAAAAATATCAATAATTAAGAAAGAACAGAAAAGATAGGATTTTAGCTGAAAGTTAGTTTTAAAAATCCCGTTTTTCCTGTTTTCCAGTGGCTCACAGTTCCATATTGATAATGACAGCGCAAGTTTTAGAAAGTAGTCTTGAATTTCTTGTAAGCCAAAAGTTAAACATGAACATTTAATTTTTTTTAAACTTTCCTTATCCCAAGTATTTTATGAAATTGAACTAAGATAAATGAAGGATTCAGAATACATTAATTTCTGCAGGACCTTGGTTCTCAACTGACTGGTATTTATGTACATTTTTCTACTTCAACACCCATTTTTCTGGCCATAATTCCAAGGTCCCTTCTCCCAAAGGTAATCACTGATAAGAGCTTCTTCTCATGTCAAGGTCAAGTGGATACTGGCCCTCCCTATTCCTACCCTTGTACAGGCTAGGTACGAGAACAGACCTTGTAAAGGGGGCTTTCTCGTTATTATTATTTTGTGGTCAAAAGGTTGCATACACTGTATTTTTTTTCTGGTGCTAAGGGTGGAAAGCAAAATATTTTGATAATTATTCAGGCCATCAGGTTACATAAGAGGTTCCATGGCTTTCTGCATCCAACTTGAACAGTTGAAACCACAAATTCTGTTTTTGTAGCCATAAAACATTCACGGCAAAAAAAAAGCAAGAAAGAAAGAAAGAAAAAAAAGGTAGAAAGAAAATAATAAAATCCATTTTCCATTCACTTGAAACTTATAAAATTTAATGTGGTGAAAAATGACAGTTTACTCCCTGTAGGAAAGTGCTCAGAGCCATGTTTCATAGGTTGAGTGTGGAGACATTAATACATGTTTGCAGCCGTTGAATTATTCAAGTAATTACATGCTGAAAGAGGATGTCTCAGGGTAAAATGTCTGAGTTACGTTGAGAATAAAGTCTATCAGCTGAAAAGAGGTTTCTCCTACAGAGGAACTCTGAAGCTGTCTAGTCACTATTTAAAGGATCTTCCCCTTCAGGGGGAAAAAGGTGTATTGTTCCCATCTAATTTGCCAAAAACTTACAGGGCAGTTGTTGAGGCATCTTCTCTTCTTAAAAGGATTCTGCATGTTCTTGCATCAGGCCTGAATATATTTGCTCCTTTCGGCTGGAGCTAAGAGGGCCAAGCGTGGCACTAATAGATCTTACCGGTCTTACTTAGAGGCAGGAAGGCAGCAATAAAAACAACCACCACGAAGTACCATACTCAATTTTACTTCCATTTGGATGTTTTGGCATAAAATAGCTACAGTGAATGACTATTTATAATCAAACTATGTTTACATGTTCAATCATGGTTTAGAACAAACAAACAAAATGTTAAATTCAATCAAGGCGCCTTTTCTGTTGTTTTTATTGTCCTGGAAAATATCAGTTTCATAAGAAAATTACAAAGTAGTATTTGAATGCAAGTCAATAAATATGTTAAACACTCTGTGCCAGACATCATGCTAAGTGCAAAGGATACAAAAATCAAAAATGACATCATCCGTATTCTCAAAAAGTCTATAATCTAATGAGGGTAAGTGCTAAGGGTATGAAATAAATTTTGATATGTATGATATAAGGTAGATTGTGAAAGGTTCAAAGGTGAGCTTCAGACCATGTGCTCTAGGAAATTTTGAAAAAAAGATCATTTTTAGCAGTTCTCCCTCCAGAGCAGCTAAACGACTTAGTGGATATAGCTCTCTGCCTGTAGTCAGGAAGATCTTAGTTCAAATCCAGCCTCAGACCTCGTCATTAGCAATGTGACCAGAGGAGTCATTTATCCTCTATTTCCTCAGCTGTGAAATGGGAATACTACTAACATATACATCTTATGGTTGTCATGTGGATCAAGTGAGATATTTGTAAAGTGATCATCACAGTGCTTAGCACATAGTAAATGCTTTATAAATGTTCGTTATTGTTAATTTTGCTATCAGGAATAGGGTTTCAGACCAGGCTTCACAAAGGAGATAGAACCTGAGCTGTGCCTTGTAGAAAGATAAGTCATGGCACTGGTCCTAGCTGTGACCTAGGTCAGGTGATTAGAACTTTCTGAGCCTCAGTTTCTTCATTTATAAAATGAGGTGGAATAAATGATGTCTAAGATATCTTCTAGCTTGAAGATTTTATGAGATGTGTTAGTATAATAGTGAACCAGGCATCTTAATGACAACTAGGGACCAGAAATTGACTTGGAAAAGAAAATCATTATGGGTGGAACTTCTTGTATGTTACATGGTGTGCCAACTTGCATAGTTCCTCAAAAGTATATGTGTATACATGCACACACACATATCACACGTATGTATTATATATACATGCATGGATATATACACACATATATATTGCATGTGTGCATATATACAATGCATATATATTGCACCATTACTGTATATATGTATCTATATTACATTGTATATACATATATATGTTGTTTTTGCTGGGTTATTCATTGGTTTAAGTCATGTCCCCGTTTGGAAAAGACACTACAGTGCTTTGCCATTTCCTTCTCCAGCTCATTTTATAGATAAGGAAACTGACACAAACTTGATTTGCCCAGGGTTACACAGGTAGCACATGTCTGAGGTTGGATTTGAACTCAGGAAGATGGGTTTTCTTGACTTCAGGTCCAGGACTCAATCCATTGTACCACTTACCTGTCCATAGCCTTTTAACTTAAATCACTTAATTACCTGAGATATAATTTGCAGATTATAGCTCTAAGAGATGTCTTAACTTGATTAAAGGAAATGTGCCAAATCAGATGACCTCTTAAGGCACTTACTATTCCATTCTAAAACTAATTATTCTAAATAAAGTATAGATAAACTTTGATCAGAAATTGAAACTGTTACTTATTAAAGGCTTAGCGAGTACAAATGTGATCATCTTGAGGATTATTTGTATCAGGGTCTTGAAGAGTATGGAGAGTTCCCCAATCACTCATTATTAAACATCACCCCCACCTCTTGACAAAAAAGGTAAGATATATTTACGACATGGTCAATGTAGGAATTTGTTTTGTTTTTACATGAATATTTATCACAAGGGCTTTGTTTTTATTCCTCTTTGAGTTGGGAGAGGGAAAGGCAGATTTGAGCTAACTGAAAAAAAAATGACTTAATTTAAAGAAAGAGTTCTTGATTCAACCCAATAGGATTATAAAACATAGTCCTTGGTTTATAGACATATCCAAGGGGGCCCCTCCCCAGAGAGGTGATCACGGCCAAGGAGCATTTTGCTTAAAGGACATAGGTAATTTCTCAAAGATAATCATTGACTGAGACTCGGGGGTTGGACTCGTGCCAAAGTTGCTGTGTTACTCTGTAGTCTGCAAAAATAAGTTGTGAAATTGATGTATTCTTTCTTGGATTTTGAAGGAGAAAAAAACAGAAGAGTACAACTCACCAAATTTTATTCTTTTTTTGGGGGGGGGGGCATAGTTGGACAGGGAGTACAAGAAGAGAAGGAGTATAGTGATAAGTAACCAGCGCTCATTTACAATTTCTTCTCTCTAAAAGACATTGATGATAACTCGCAGCAAAAGGACACAGCAGAAATAGATACAGATTTGTATGTCACTTGACATGGACAACATTTATGACCTACTGGTCTTATGTAGAGAAATTAAATTTCTTAGGCTGTCTTTTAGCCAGTGAAGGGAAATTTCCTGGGCAGTACCAGCTTTATGTGTTTCCTGATAGAGTATCTCAAATTTGAGGGTCCAAGGATTAGATCTCTAGAGAGAGAAGGGGATTTCCTGATGCAGCATACTCCTTAGAGGAAGGAGAGGATAATCCATGAAGTTTCCCATAGGGATCTACTTGGAACACAGACCTAGTAGGTTAGCCTGTAAATGCAATGGGAAGAGGATTGCTAATTCAGCAACTCCATCCAAAACTTACTGTTTACCTTCTAGAAGGAGCCTAAAGTACATGATGATACTATGAGTCTTGGGGAAACTATGTAGGGCTCTGTGTGAAAGAAAAACTCACCAGAATGTCAAAGAGCTATCTGATTAAAACAAAACATAACAGCAACTTCAGTTCCTTTCCGGGGTTAGGGAAGGTATGAATTGATTTTTATATGAGTACTTGTCTCCTCTATGTTTATTGGTTCCTGTGATACATTTGCACCTTCCGTATTTTCTTTGGGGTAAAATAAAAGCCATCCTATACTCTAGATACATGTGTTACCTTGATCATGCATACAAGAGTAGGGAGATTATGGAAACCGTGAATGAATTGTTCCCTGAAAATATAAGGAACTTTTCCTGAAGCAACACCAGGTAGAAATAGAAAACCAAAGAAAGAGAAATGAGCTCCTTTAGTTCAGTCTCCAGGATCATACAGAATCCTTGGGATAGGGGCAACCTGAGCTTTATGTTACAACTGCACAAGCCCTAACATTTAAGTTATGATTATGTGAAGGTAAATGTTGGGAAATAGTAAATCAATTCGTAGACTTTTAGTTACCCAGTCTAGCAACCCAGAATAGGCAAAAGTCAGGAAAATGTGGGATCAAGTCATACCTCTGACATACTACTATAGTTATATGACTGCGGAGAAGTCATTTAACCTTTCGATCCCCCAAGCAATTTGCAAAATAAAGAATATCTTCTAAAAAGATTCAATTAGCCTACATTTGGAGGGATGACCCCTACATACAGAACTGCTAATCCTTTAGTAGGAGGAGTTTCCATGCATAGAATTCTATATAATGACACTACAGGTCCAAGTCAAAAACAAACAAACCATAAACATAGAGGCAAATAATTTGTCAAAATCGGCATTTTTATAATGGTCTCTTCTGACCAAATTAAGTAGTTTTTAACGACGATAGCTGTAAATTACGCTATACATACATTGCCACTGAACTAAATTCAAATCCTCCTTATCTTTATCACAGTGGAGGTCACATATGCAAAGATTTGAATCCAAAGCAATCAATGCAATCTGGAAATGCTTTTCTTGTTAGACATAATTTCTGAGAAACTCATCAATGAGACACCTGATATGTAAAGGTAAGATTCAAGATGTTTACTGTAGCCAATCAGATGTGGGATTTCATTGGTGTGGATAGCTTCCAAGAATGAAAAAATACCTATACTAATGAAATTTAGCAGTTATAATTTGGAATATCAGAAGAGATACCTTTTAGTACTGAGAGGTTAAGGGAGTCAGAGATAAGACATAAACCAGATATGCCTGACTCCAAAATTAGCTCTCTACCAACTGGACCATGACACCTTTCATGCCACACCCAGACTAAGACATAAGAAAGAGATAGTTATAGGATATTATAATGTTTTTGAGAATGAGCTTAATTATGTAATTTGGGGAGAAAGTCTCTTCTGTGTGTTTTTTTTTCACAGAGCAATAAAGAAATCATCTTATCTTCTAAAAATACAAGCTGAAGAAATATGTTAGAAATTTCCCAATAGTCAGCCACAAAAACATAGACTATTACCAACTAAAAACCAACGTTATTCCCCCTGCGTGTGAGAATTTGACACTTCTGGGCACCAGTAGCATTTTTAAAAATCTTTTTTCTTAGTTTCATATAAATGAAATTTTTCCACTCAAGAAGTAAAAAAGAAAGTAATCTTTGAAATACTAGCTAATGGACAAATATGAAAAACCGGTATGATCCATGAATGTGAGACGGAGACAGGCTGTACCAGGCTATGTCGTTAACAATCTGAAAATTGGTCAGTTTCAAAGCCACAGTATTTATGTTTCATTTTGTGTCCCGAGAGTACATTAGCAAAACACTGACGAGGTGTGTGCCCACTTTTTTTATACTTAATGTGGTTTGTACTTGGTCTTTTGGGCTGAGACTACACATGCAATGAAAAGTGGAGAATTGAAGCTCCTACCTGGATAAATACAATTTAAAAAGAAAGAAAGAAACACTTCTACCGTGATTATGTAGCTATTTTAGGTGAAGTTGATTTGACACCTAAATTTTTCTGATAGTTGTGTTTGGGAAGTACAGACGGTGGAGATTTGGAGATTTGGCTTCCCAAAGAACCTTGCTTAAATCATATCCTGAACAAATTGCATCTAAATGATAAGATATCAAAGATTCTTTTCTAGTGAATTTCCATTAACTTTCTAATTCCAAGGTTCGAGAAAGTGTAAGTTGAGTACCACCTGGCATCTTTGAACATAAAAATGGAACATGAAAAGACTAACAAAATCCAAACACTGTTTCTGGCTACCATTCCCCTACAGCACCTCACTAAGGGGAATCTACAACATGGGGCAGAATCAAAGCCTCATAATCTTCACCCCACAATTTCAGAGATCATTCCCACAAGTGATGTGATAATGGAAAGAATACATGGCTTAAAGTCACCTGAATTGGAATTAAGTTCCAGCTTTTCTGCTTACAGGGCATCTAGGTGGTAGATAGAGGACTAAACTTGGAATCAAGAAGACTCATCTTTATGAATGCAAATCTGACTTCAGACATTTTCTAGCTGTGTGATCCTGGGCAAGTCACTAAATCCCATGCCTCAGCCTGTAAAATGAGCTGGAGAAGGCGATGACAAACCATTCTAGTATCTCTACCAAGGAAACCTCAATTGGGGTCATGGAGAGTCAGACACAATTGAAAAATGACTTAACAACAGCTTCTGCTTATAGCTGTGTGACCATGGAAAGGTCATTCAGACACTCTGAGCCTCTATTATCTTATTTACAAGACACTAAAATATTTTGTCACGTGGGAAGTCCTACTTAATGTGAGTTATAATTTTTATTCTATGACTAAATCTTTATCTGTAACAACAACATTGCTTGCCACTACTTTCGCTGTGTAAGACCAATAACATCACCACACAGGAGGGCTACTAGCATGGGTTCTTTGATCTGCTTTTCCAAGGAAAGTGACTTTAAGGGTTTACCATCTCACTTTAATTAGACATACATATATCATTCACTTAGTTCAGGGGGAAAAGCCAGCACCCAGAACTTCAGAGCAAATACAAACAGAAATTTCAAGCAGAAACTATAAACAGAGCAAAATAACACAAATCAACAGACAGGCTTCTAGCTGTCTGACCAAAGCTTTACATACATAGTTACCAGAGAGAGAAGCACCAATATCTGGGTCTTCAAAGTGTGGGGGGTGTGCTCCTTAATGACTACCCAGAGTCTCCACACCAACACTCTTCCAATGAATAAGCCCCAAGCAAAATGCTAACCTCAGAGTATATATACCCTTTTTCAGGGCATATATAGAGTATACACTCTATGAGGAAACAGATCGTCTTGAATTTTCTATTAGTATTTTTGGTGGAACATAGTATTTTATAAATATTTATCATTTACTCATTTATACCTATGATGACTAACCAACATCAAAAAATAGATGAAAGATTCTCACAGCCCTAAGTTTGACTATTTATATTAAAAAAAAAGTACAAAAGGTGTTTGAGAATTCAGATGCCTTGATTGGCCTTATCTCTTTGTTAGAAGTCACTCCTTTAAAAAAAAGTTTTGGTTTTTTTTCCCCTTGAGACTCTTGACCTTTTATTCTTCAGATGAATTTTGTTATTACTGTATCTAGTTCTATAAAATAACCCTTTGGCAATTCAGTTGGAATGGCTCTAAATATACAAATTAATTTAGGGAACATTTCCATTTTTTTCTCTTTTGTTATATAGTATAACCATAAGGAAATAATATCTTTCCAATTATTTGTGTGTTTTTATTTCAGTAAAGAGTATTTTTTTAGTTATAGTCACAAAATTCCTGTGTTTGATTTGGTATGTGAATTCCCTGACATTTCATACACTCTTTAGCTATTTTGAAAGGAATTTATTTTTCTTCATGGGTTTTGTTGGCAATATAATTAAAAGCTAATAATTTTGCAATTTTATTTTATATGTTATTACTTTACTAGTTATTAACTGTTTCAATTTTTTTAGTTAACTCCCTAGAGTTTTCTTTTGCAGGTAAGCTATCATGTCATCTGAAAAAACCGAAAATTTTGTATCTCCTTTGCTTTTCTACTTATAATTTCTTCTTATTCACTTATTTTTCTTGTTTCTATACTATTTCATGCAGATAGGTGGAGCAACAAATAGAGTTCTGTACTCAGAGTCAAGACACTTGAGTTCAAATCCTGCCTCATACACTTCTGGGTATATTCATATATAAGCTGCCTCAGTTTCTTCATCTGTAAAATGAGGAGAATAATAGCACATACCTCCCAGACTTGTGAGTATGAAACAATGTTTATAAAGTGCTTTGCAAACTTTAAAGTACAATATAAATGCCTGTTGTTAATATTAGTATTAGCATCTTTAAAACTATATAAAATTAGAGTGGTGACAATGAACATTCTGGCATTACCCCTAATTTTATTGAAAGGTCCTCTGGTCTTTTCCCATTACCAATAATGTTAGTTCTTGGTCATAGATAGCTTCTATTTATTATATAAAAGAGTAATCTGCTAATTCTTTTGCTTTTTTATTGTGTTTAACACAGAGTGTCTTATATTGTCAAAAGCTTTTTCTAATCTACTGAAAAGATCATTTTATGTTTATTATCTTTGTTAGTAATGTAATATGTTTATAGTTTTTGTAATATTGAACTATTCACATAGTCCTAGTCTAAATCCAAATTGGCCATACCATTTAATCTTTTTAGTGCATTGTTCTTGCTTCTTTACTAATATTTATCCCATTTCTTTGTGTTAATATTCATTAGGGATATTGGTTTATAGTTTCCTATCCCTGCTTCTTCTCTCCCTATTTTAGGAATCAGGGCCATATTTGTCTCATAGAAGGAATTGGGTAGGATTTATTCTTCCCTATCTTTGCATATGATTTAATATTAAATTATTGTTATTTGAATGTTTGATAACACTTAAGTATCCATGTGATCCTGAGTTTTATTTTTTTCCCCACTGGAAGGTCTTTTCAGTCTTCTTCAATTTCTTTTTCTAAGATTATATTATTTAAACTCTCTATATTTTGTTCTAATAATCTGGCTATTTCCTAATTTTGTAAATATTCATATATTTTCTTAAAGTTATACATGTTTTAGCATGATTGGGCACAACATTTTCTAATTTCCTTTATTTCCTCTTCATTTTAGTAAATTCTCATTTTTTTATTAGCAATCTGATTTCAATTTCACTTTTTCTGTATCAATTTAATTAGCAGTGTTTTTTTGTTATTTTTAAAAGTTAGCTCTTGGTTTGATCAATGTAAAGCTTCTCCCCCCCTTTTTAATGATGTTTTCTTCTTTGATTTTCAGAATCCCTCTTTTTGGGGCAGCTAGGTGGCACAGTGTATCCTTAAGGCAGAATTCATGACTTCAAAGATAACCATAAATATGCCTGAATGGTCCATAATTGCAGGATATAAGGAATTCTCTAAGTGGAAGGCAAAGGAGTTAAAGCATTTATTGAAACTCAAAAGTAGCAGACCCATGCACCAGTGTCCCCAGTTCGACATCCTGGTAAGAACCTTCCAAAACCAGTATGCCCATCTCACAATAGTGACCAGGAGGCCACAAAAAAACATTATGGCAGCAAGCCAAGCCATACTGGTGCTTCCCCCTCCCCCAATGCCAGGGCCCTCAAGCAAGAAGACCACCCACTGGCCTCAAGCCCCAGTTCAACACTCTCTGGTCTCCATGAGGGTCAGTCCTTCTTTTTTGTAGCACCTGCCATCCTTGCTGCCACTTCTGCCGCAATCTCCAAGCTGTGTTCCAGCTAGCTGACTGCTTCCTCTCTCCCTCAGCTCTTAACTGCACTCACCAACTGCCTCTTAGCTCTGCTCCAACTGTTCAGCAAGCTCCTCCCACCACAGGCTTCATGTCATCACGTGGACCAGAACTCAGGTGCCTACCATTGGCTCCAGTCCTAGCCACTCCCCCCAGGACCCTGAGAGACCTGCCCTTAAAGCCCAGTGAATGGGTGGGAAAGATCTTCCCATTCACTGATTGCCTTTACACACAGTGAGTGGCACCAGCCTTGGAGTCAGGAGGACCTGAGTTCAAATCCAGTCTCAGAAACTTGACACTTACTATCTGTGTGACCTTGGGCAAGTCACTTAACTCCAATTGTCCCACTTTCCCCCCTCCAAAAAACAAACAAAAAAGAATTCCTCTTTTTTTGCTTTTAGTGGGGTATTGTCGTTGTTGTTTGTTTTATTGCTTTTCTAGTTTTACTTTTTTTTCATTGTAGTTCCAATTCACTGATCTGTTGACATTTTTTGTTTTGTTTTGTTTTTTCCTCTCATAAATAATGAGAGATGTGCGATTTCCCCTTTGGACTACTTTGGCTGCATCCAAAGTTTTGCTATATTTTTTCATTATTAGAATTTCCTTTAATGAAATTATCTATTATTCCTAAAAATTTGTTCTGATGTTCACATATTCTTTAGGGTTAAATTATTTTATTCCTACTTAAGTAGAAATACTTAAGTTTTAATACTCTCTTCAAATTCTCTTTACTGAAGATAATTTTTTAGTGTGTTGGAGTCAGTAATGGATGTCTTTAATGTCTCTATCTTCATTTGTTAATGATATTTTTAGGCCCTAGAACATGATCAACTTTCACAAAAGTATCATACACAGTTAAAATTATGTATATCACATTCAGTAATCCCCAGAGATCTATCATACCTAACTTTGTAAATTCTACTGTGTCCTTGACATCTTTCTTGTTTTTGTTTTTATTTTATCGTTAGATTTGACTAGATCTGGAGAGGTGCACATTGGGGTCCCCAACTTTATAATTTTGCTATACATTTCTCTTTCAACTCAATTAACTTGATCATTAATTACTAACATGCTAAGCTGTTCAGCACATATATATCAAGTACTCATGCTATTTTATTATCTGTGGTGCCTTTAATCATGGTGTAGTTTCCGTGCTTATTTATTTTAACCTTGTCTCTATTTCCAGTTGCCTTTTCTGACACTATGATTGCTACTCATGGTTTTGTGTTTTTTTAAAGCCTCCTAAAGCATAACTGAACCTAATTAGGTAGGTGGCAGAGTGGATAGAGCACCTGGCATGGAGTGAGGAAGACCTGAGTTAAAATCCAGACTTATGCACTTACTAGCTGAGTGACCTTGGACAATTCACTTAATTTTTGTTTGCTTTTCCTCATCTATAAAATGGGGATCATAATAGCATGTACCTCCCAGGTTGTTGGATCAAATGAGCTAATAATTATAAAAACACTTAGCACAGTGCCTGGCACATAGAAGCACTATAGAAGTGGGGTTGTTATTTTCAGCACTACCACTCTTATTTTAGCCCCTCATTTTTAATTATATAAGAATCAGATTAAATTTGACTCTTTGCAAACCCCACCTATTGTTACAGTTTTAACTCTCTTACTGAGCCCAAGATTCTTTTGACACCTACAAAATTTTGAAGATTCATATTGAGCATGCTAAGTCATTAAAAATCCCTAGATAGTTTTTCAAACTAACCATGCCTTCTCTATCCTGTACTTGTGACACTGATTTTTTTTAATCTCAGTAAAAGTGCTTACATTTAACCCTACTGAATTCTATTTTATTAGATTAAGTCTTATGTTTTTACTTATCAATATCTTTTTGAATTTTCATTCTGGGAATCATCTGCATAGATATGATAATTGAAAAGCAAGATAGAGGGAGAAGAGAAGAGGATCCAGGACAAAACCCTGAGGCACACTCAGGGTTAGTGGGTGTGACCTGGATAGTGATCCAGTAAAAGAAATTGATAGGGAGTTGTAAGATTGATAGAAAGAGAACCAGAAGAGAACAGTGTCACAATAAACCAGAGAGGAGGCGAAATCCAGGAAGAAAGTGTGATTTACAGCATCAAAGGCTACAGAGAGATCAAAAAGGATGCGGACAATTTTAGTAACTTTTTAAAAATTTATTTTTATATGATATATATACATATATATATATACACACACACATTCATACATATATAATTAAATATTTCTCAATTACATGTAAAAAAATTTAACATTTAAAAAAATTGAGTTTCAAATTCTCTTTCCTCCCTCCTATCCCTCCTCTACCCCTTGAGAGAGCAAGTTATATGATATTGATTATACATGTGAAGTCATGCAAAATATTTCCCTCTTAGCTCTGCTTTAAAAGAAAATCCACAGGCAAAATAAAGTAAAAATGTATGTTTCAATCTGCACTAAGAATTCATCAGTTCTCTCTTGAGGTTGACAGTGTTTTTCATCACTTGTCCTTTGGAATTGTCCTGGATCATTGTCTTGATAAAAGTAGCTAAGTCTCTCACAGTTGATCATCTTTACAATATCACTAATACTACTACGTACCATGTTCTCCTGGTTCGGCTCACTGCATTTTGCACCAGTTCATATAAGTCTGGCAAGGTTTTTCTGAAACCAGAGAAGCATGAAGATTGAAAAAGGCCCTAGATTTGGAAACAAATAGATGATTGGTGACATTAGGGAGAGCAGGTTCAATTGAACAAAGAGAAGAGAGCTATCTCAGCTTCTTGTTCTCTGCAAATTTGATGAGCATACCATTTATGATTTTATTCAAGTTATTTATAAAAATGTTAAACAGTACAGGGCCAACTCCTGAAGGACTCCCCTAAAGACCTCCTTGTCAAGTTAACATTAAAACCTTCACTTCTCTGAGTCCAGCCACTCAGCCAGCTTTGAATCTATCAAATTGTATAATCTAGACTTCTTCCTTTTTTACACAAGAATAATATGAGGTATTTAATCAAAACCTTTGCTAGTATCTAAATAAATATGTTCAGCATTCTCTTCATCTATTAATTAAAAAGAAGAAGAAATATTGTTAGCCTGGAATAATCTGTTCCTGATGAAACCATGGTGACTTTGTAAACATTCGTTTGTTCTAGAATTCTACCAGATATTGAAGTCAAACTCAATGTCCCATAATTCGCAGTTCTCTCATTTAAAAAAAATCAGGACAACATTTTCCCTACTCCCATTTGTGTTAGCCTCCCTATTTTCCATCTTTTAATACACTATTAACTAATATTTAATTTAATATGCTATAATATTTTTAATGGTGACTCAGCCATCACTTGTGCTGGTTGGTTAGTATTCAGCCATTCTTCTGGGACAAGTTATTTGAATTCATTAGCAGCACCTAGGTATTTCTTACTTCTCTTGGGTAACAGCTCCCTGTTAACCAATTTGTTCTGCCATCCCTAGGGCAAAGGTCAATCTCCTTAGTAGAGAAAACAGAAGGAAACAAATTGAACACCTTTGCCTTCTCTCTGCTATTTTTATTACTGTCCTATCCATCTTCAAGCAGTGCTGCCATCATTTCTTTGTTCTTCATGTTTCTCCAAATATAAGAAATTTGGACTAGATTTCACCAAGGGTCCTTTTCACCCCTAAAGCATATACTCATGTCTTTGATGCCCAAGGTGGGGATGGGGGTGGAATAAAGACAGTAAAAAATTAGTTCCCTCACTGGTCATTTGGTGATATTAACACAGATATGAAATATTGGAAATATTAGATTTAAACAAGATTACTCTTAGGTGGCTTCTGTTTATTCCTTTTCATAGTTATAGTATTTGGAGAAAATATTTCTATCAACTATTTCTTTCTCCTTATCAGAGACACCCTAAATAGACAAAAAGGAACCAGAAACAGAAAAATAGTTAATGTTTTTCATGGCATCTCCTCTTCCCAAATTAGAAATGAAACCATTCCTAATTTAAAAAAAATATAAAATTGCTTCCCCTCTGTGGGATTCAATTTCTTTATCTTATAAAATAAAAGGGGTTAAATTAGATGAAACCTCTAACTTTATAATCCTCTATCTTCCAACTGATGTCAAATGCCTATAAATGTCTTCTAAAGGTGTGATACATGTTATCAGTCACTTAAAAGCTTATACTATCTAAGGAAGACGATGAGGGTATTGGCATAGGAATGGGGCATAAGACTACCTAATGAAGAGAGCTCTTATTTGTTTGATGGGGCATCCATGTTGCTAAGCACTGCCTGGCCCCACCTGAAGAAATGTTAGCAGCAGCTCTGCAGCTGAAAAGAAAATGAGAAGAATAGGGGCTGTCTGTGTGTTCATCACCTAGATACCATTGCTAGACCTCGGCAGAGTGTGATTATTGGAAGCAAAAGAACATGGCTAGTGTTACACATTAGGGCTTTGGATATGGTAATGACCAAGCTCCAGTGGCCAAACAACAGCTCCCCAGACTCTCTGTAAGCCCAAAGCTACTCCTCCTTCCCACTCCCTTGCTGCTCTTTTACTCTTACCCTCCTAATTGGCAGATATCCGATCCCTAATGCCATTTCATATTCAGGGCTCATGAGGCCACTGGAGACTGACTGATATGTGTGGGAAAGTGGTAGCCATGTTGGCTGCACCTGTTGTGGGGGTACCCTTTCCCCCTCCCTTCTTGCCACTGCCATTGTGTGCCACCTTATTCTGTTTCAGTAAAAGCAAAATGGGAGTTGAGTAGCCTGCATTCAACATGCCCACATACTAAAACAAAAAAAGGCCCTAATACTTCCTTGTACCCTTTTTCCTCTGACAGCCTGTCCAGTGACCTAGTTCAATAGAAAATGTAGCAATTCTATCTCCCTCCACAACAGTGGCATGCCAGTCACCAACTTGTACCAACAGATTTGCTCCCAGTACATAAGGACTTGGATGGTCCATTGAGCATGACCACTGTGCCCCAGAGACACACAGAGAAACACACAGAAAACTGAAAACAGAACTCCTTTTATTTGGCATCTCCAAATAGATAACATGCGTTATTTTTTGTGAAAGTAAATAGATTTCAGATTGAAGGCACCAGGGACTTTTAACTTCCAAACAAAAAAGACTGCAGACTAATAAACTTTCACAGAAACCTCTGCAGCAAATAGTCTGAAATCTAATAATGCTACACCATGGTTCAGAGTCAGAAAGGTGAGGCTCATATTCAAAGCCAAAGTAAAAGAGAAAAAAAATAATTAAATAACCCACACTGTCTTGGACTTGCTCCACAGGAATGGAAAAGAATCAAATTCTGAAAGTTTGATGGCACAATTGTTTGGTTGGTGTCTGTTACCATGTGGATACGAATATATTAGAGTATAACCGCTAAACAGTGGTAGTAATATATCATAAGACCTGGAAATGGAAAAGACCCATTAAATCATCAATTACTACCCTTGCCAGCAGCAGATGCAGTTCCCAGAGTCTCTGCCTCAACGCACCCCTTGGGATAGACTCCAAAGGCACAGTCATTCTTACCGATCCATAAGAGTTGTCCATCTACAGTATTTCACTGCTATTATGAAATGAAACCTGGCCCTCTACTGTGGGAGTTCACTGATGACCAGTCATCGGTCTTGAAGGAACTACTGGAAGCCATCTTACCCATTTCTCTGGCTCTGGGCTGGCAGGGCCTAAGTGGAACAAAACTGGAGAGTGAACTGTCTAACCTTCACTTAAACAAAAAATACCAGAGCTGGGTATTCCATGGCCCCTTCCTTGGCAATACATTCTCAGGACCTAGAAAGTACAGCTTAATGTCTAGACTAAATCCCTACTCCTACTGTTTAAAAACTCATTCTTAGCAAAATGAGAAAAAGACTCAGCACCACCCACACACTATTGTGTCCTATTAGTGAATATTCAGTGAAGGAGAAAATAGATTGTTTCAAGTTATGCCTATTTGAAGAAACAGTGGGAGCCAAGAGTTTAATATAACCATCTTAGAATAATAGCAATAAGTCACTGAGGCTTAATGTATTACATGAAGTAGTGGAGAATTATATTGCCTTAAGTGATATATTTTTATTCTTTTGTGTTAAAGACAATTTTCAATTTAAAAATATGTTTCCTATGTCATAAGCTTTATTTCACTTGGGATTTTAAAAAATGTCAACCAAGGGAAAAGGCAAAAATAGGCTTTTGGTGAAAAAGCCTTTTTTAAAGTATTTCTTATCTATCTCAAGAAATCTTTCATTAAACATGATAGCATTATAGACTTGAACTGGAAGAGACCTTAGAGATCATCTAACTTAATTCCTCTGCTTTACAGGTGAGGAAACTGAGGCCTAGAGAAGTTGTGACATGATGAAAGTTGTATTGATAGAGCTGAAATTTGACCCCATGTCATCTGACTTTATGACATGCTTTCCTCACTGAATTTGGCAACCAAAACAGTATGGAGCTTCTCTAAGTTCAGAAGGTGGTTGGTTCCCCTTCACCAGAAATCTTCAAGGAAAAGATGGATGACTTTTTCACAGTTGCACTGTGGTGCAAAGTCTTTTCTGTTTATTGGTTGGATTAGATGGTCAGTTACTGGGTTCAAACCCCATCATCTCTCAATTAGTAGTTATGTATGAGTCTCTGAGGTCCCTCTCAGCTTTAGATCTATAATCCCTCATTTTACAGATGGCAAAATTGAGGCACCGAGAGATCAAGTGATTTGTACTAGTCACACAAGAAGTAACAGATCTGGTATGTGAATTTGAGATCCTTTGACTTCAAATCCAAAACTTTTGACACTATAAACAACATGCTGCTTTCTGGCCTTTCTTAATTTTTTTTCTAAATTTGTGCATTCATTAATGGTGAAGTAGGTACCATCTGACCGACATGTTCTCTCATAGGTAAGAAGCTTTTGATTAATGCCGAAGACGGCTGGCGAGAGTCACCATTTTGAATGGCAGAATAGGAATTGTGGGATTCCTGGAAATCACATTTTTTTTAAATTAAGCCTCATATGAAAAAGAGATCATTAGGGTGTATTGCAGTATATGCCATTGTCTTACCTCTGATCGTGTTCTCCCTATTAAATGTGGCTTCAAGGGGAAATAAAAACCACCATCTCCTTCGAAGTCAGCAAGGAGCTTAACTTGACCTGTTTCCTTTCTTCCTGACAGAGAACTTCTTCCTGGCAAAGAGTGGAAAAGTGGCATCTATCTACATTTGACATAGAGAGGACTGACAAATAGATAACAAATATCTTAATGGTAGGGATTTTTTAACAGTAGTAAAGGAAGGGGAAAACAAATAAACAAAATAAATGGATGGATGATGGACAGATGGATGGATGGATAGATGAATAAATGAATAAATAGAACTAGTAGACAGACACTCAGACACAGACAAACAGATAGATAGAGAGATAGATAGAGAGATGGATGGATGGATGGATACCAAACATTTATATAAGTATTATACAATTTACAAGACAGAAATGAATGGTTTTTTTGTCTCTATTCCCAACATCTGATTCAAGGCTTTCACACTGAGGGCCCTTAATAAATGTTCTTCAAATTAAATTTTACAAAGCAGTGCTTCCAAATATATGATTTTATTCTACCAACACCAACATAGGTTAGGCAGTTATTAATTCCCCATATTTTACAGATAGGGAAAATGAGGCTCAGATAGTTTGATGATTTGTCCAAGCTACAAAGTGATAGAGGTCAGATTCAAATCCAGGCCTTCCTATTGTTGTTCATCCTTAGTTATTGAAGAGGAATGATGACATCATAGATAACGGGTAATGACTTTCATGTAAATTGGATTTAAGTGAAGCAGTTGAGTCAAGCTGGCAGGCCTCATTCTCTTTTCCAGAATCATAGAAGTCCTATGGAAGAACAAAAGTCAAGACAACTGGTAATGGCCCAGGATGCAGCAGGCAACCTTGGCATCTTCAATATCTAACCAAGCTCTACATATTCCACAGTGCTTGCTTCAGCCACCTTCATTCTGTTGAAATAAACTGTTCTCATTCATCCATTTCACCAGAGAAGTCTCTACATGCTTAGGGTAGACATCCCCCTAACTCACCCATTGGTTTGAAGCCAGTTGACTACCCTCAACTTGGTTTAGCCCATCTGGGGAGTGGTCACTGCACATGCTACAGCTTCTTGGAGCCACAGGTCTTGCTACTACAGTCCTGATTATGTAATTGATATTATGTAATGAATAAGAATGTCACTTTGTTCCCAATGCCTGCCCGACCTTGTCACATTGGTGCAAATTTGAATTCTGTGACTCTAGGAAAAATGTTGCATAATTCTTTTACCTCATTCCACTGTCCCCAGAAAGGCTGTTTCCCTGCATCTTGTCCTGAGCTCCCTAAACTGTACAGGATCTACTTGTTAGAACAATGTCCATGACGTGCATTCCTTATGGTATGACATACAGCTGCACCAAACAGATTGTCCCCAAAGTCTTAGTGTGCTTTCAATCTAGTAAAGCCAATTTAGCGAAACTATTATAGAACGATTTTCAAATGAGATAATATTTGTAAAAAGCACTTAGCTCAGTGCCTGGCACTTAGTAGGTGCTATAGAAATGCTTATTCTTTTCCCTCTTCCCTTCCCCACACCCTCATTAAAGCTTAAAACTGCACCAAGACTTTGGACATCAGGTATATAAATATTCCTTTTCCAATACCCCTCTACATTTACCAGCCTAGGGTTGAGAACTCTAAACAGACTAATAAAGCAAACAAAGCACAAGAAGGAAGATGCATAGTTCAAAAATTGGAGACAGGCTTAAAATGATCCACTTTTGTACTGATGCTGGTTGGTAAAGAAGGCAAAATCAAGTCTTCAAACTGAACTTGCCTGTCTCTTTTTTAAAGGCTCTGACAGACACTGAAGGCACCACACTAATCCTTGATCCCCATCTAATCATCACTCTGCAATTTTAACATGTGGTCACTGGGATGGTTGAGCCAGCCAAGGGAAGAACCAATTGTCCTTTGTCAGAAGGCTTTTCATTTGTAATAGTAATGGTGTTGATAGTAGTTAAATGTGCCTAAGGCACAGCTGGGGAAATCTCTGAGCCATCTGTGCTGGGCTAAAGAAAGTTTCAGTAGAAGAAGAACAGAAAAGAATTGCATGCCTGCAGTTTTCAATAAAAGTTAATTCCTTAATCTAATCCTAGGCTTTAACACTGGTGAAATTATAATCATACTTCATCACCATTAAACAAGATACCTCCACTATACTAAATTCTCCTTGTTTCTCCCAAACATTAAACTAAATATTGAACTTTCAAGATTCCGAAACCTTTTGTCCAACAGCCATAATTCCAATTTTATTTTTATTATTATTATTATATCAATTTAATTCTTTTCCCAGAACGCTTGGACTTTATGAGTGAAGTAGTGACATTTTTTTCTAAATAAATATGCAAATTTTAGCTCACTGTAAGAAGAGAATTTATTTCTGTGGCCGAGATGACGATAATGAAAAGCATTTGTATAGGGTTCCAGAGTTTACAAAAACCTTTCCATCTCTAAGGGCAAAGGCAAAAAAAAAAGAATTTCAAAGAATTGAATTGTACCTTTCCTTGTAAAGGAAATAGACACCACCTTCGATTCTTTTCTCCAGATTTCCACGTCAAATAATGATTGATATGTATGCTCTGTTCAGCTCTTTAAAAAACCAGTCATTGCCTGGGGTCCTTCCCATATTCAAAGCACAAGCCCACCCATGGCTAATTAGACATTACATTAATGTCAATTGAATGATTTAAAGCAGCCTCACTCTGGGCCTTCTATCCCTTAGTCCCAAGCACAGTGAGGGGTATGACAGTCTCCTCAAAGAGGGTTTCTTCAATAGTTTAGTAGATAATTCACAGAGTTCCCCAGCCCGCATACCTGGGACAATATGATATATGAAAAATCCTCTAAGAAAGGCATTTCTGTTAAAAAAAATAAATAAACAAATGTGGGGGTTGGAGCAGGAAGAAAGGGTTACATAGATAGAGGGCAATAAAGCCCTTAGGTTCAATTTGCTGACAGAGATAGTTATCTGTGATGTTCATAAAAAAAAATTTTTTTAAAGCTTAACCTAGAGTGTTCTGAGTACATTTGGCTATGAATTTAGATAGCATTTTTCAAAATATTCTCCCTTCATTTTTTTTCTTTATAAATTTATGAGCCGGGAACACTCAAAGTTGTCTTAATGGATTAAGCAGAGACAAGACTGCAACAAGAAAATTAAAAATGAAACAGTTACAGCTGTTGAAACTGGCATGTGGCAAAGAGAAGACTTTCTCTTCTCATGAAGCAAGGGATATTTTAGGAAGCACAAAACCCTCACAGAAAATATTGCTCACAATGCAGCCTTCTTTGGCGCGAAAACTGAGCTACTTGACAAAGTTAAGTCATTCATTGTTCATAGAGTGAATGAGCTCAACCAATCCAGACTCAGCTGCACCCTTGCCCCAAAAGATCTCATTTTCAGAGCAGACTATCATGACTTGGGAATATGGAAGATTGAGGGATAGGAAGGTGTGTGTAGCCCGGAGTTACTTTTAGTCATTTCATTAGAAAATTAAAGGTCTTTTCCATTTGTCATCAGGCAACCACACAAAGGGTGTCAGGATTCATTCCAACACTAACATGAAAATCTTTTTAGGTAGGTCAGTGGTTGACACTGGAAAGCAGAGGGTATGGGTTAACAACCTTACAAGGGTTATAACATTAGAAAGACAATGTGGAGAGTCAGCCTTGGAGTCTAAATAACCTGTCTTCAAGTTTTTCCTCTGTATGACTCATGGTTAAGTCACTTGAGGAAGTAGTATTCCAAGCAACAAGTACTACATGTGAATTGATAATCAGTGGGAGAAAAAAATTCCTATTTACCTATGAAAAAAATTCCTATTCACCTATGAAACCAGAGATGTGATGAAAAAAATATTCACCATGATAATGGCATTATATGTGGGTCCAAAGAAAAATTCCTTCAAGTGGGACACTGGAAAAAATGACTTCTGAAATCAGAAGACCTGCGGTTCCAGTTGCCATTTACTAACAAATGTGGCCTTAGTTAAGTCATTAACCTAAGTGGTCTTCAATTTTATTTATCTATATCTATAAAGGGAAGGTGTTGGGTTAGATGACTGGCTTTTAAGGTGCTTTCTAGGTCTAAATATCTGTTCCTAAGTCATTTCAATTTTTGTGAAAAGTTGATGAAAGTGTGGTGCCTTGGGGGAGTGGGGATAGAAATGTGAGTGGTTGGATATTTAGTGGGAGGAAGGTAGCAGTCTAAACTTCTGACTTCATCTATTTAAGAAATTCCGAGTGTGGATAATCCTCCATCCATGCAAATTGTCTATAACTTGGTTTCCTGGGAGCACTAAGAGATTAAGTGACTTACTCAGTGTCACATAACCAGCACATATCTGAGAGAGTCCCTGAACCCAGACGTGTCTTCCCAACTCCAAAGCTTGTTCTTATATATCATACTACATAATACCAAATTTGTGTTACTATAGAAGTTTAATGATTGGTTTTTCAGGTAACACCAGATGAATCAAACCTATCCCACTGTTACCCAGCCTCCATATTGTTGTTCAGCCATTTTTCCGTTATGTTCAACTCTTCATGACCCTATTTGGGGTTTTCTTGGCAGAGATGCTGAAGTGGTTTGCCATTTCTTTCTCCATCTCATTTTACAGATGAAGAAACTGAGAGAAATATGAAGTGACTTGCCCAGGATCGCACAGCTAGTCAATGTCTGAGGTCAGATTTGAACTCACAAAGATGAGTCTTCCTTGACTCCAGATTCAGTATGTTCTCCATGGTACCACCTAGCTGCCCACCCAATCTCCATAATAAAGTTTTATGTTTGGATTTTACTTTATCCTTTTAAAATCACACCAATGACCTTTATTTTATTTTATTTGCACAACAATCATGAAATGTAGGTAGAGAAAATGTTGCTATCTTTATTTTAAGAATGAGAAAAATAACAGCCTCCAGCTAAACGATAGACTAAACATCATGCAATGATATCAATGAAAGAGACAGAATCAGACTTTGAGTCTAATGCTATTTCCAGTCTCCCAGGCTAGCGTCTTACCTTGCTCCCTATTGGAACTTTGTGTCACATACTTCCTTCACCAAAAGTTCTCTACCCAACACTATTCTAAAAGCAAGGACAACTGCTTTATCCAAGCAAATGATCATCATACCATCCAGTGGAGAATCTGGACTACACAAGAGATAAGTTGAGAGATGCTCTGGACCCCCAAAGCAAACTTTCAGATTTCAATTAAAATCAATAGGTGACAGCTCAGACTTTTCTTCTGCAAAAATAATAATAATAATATTAACAATAATAAAGCTATAAGATTGTTTCTAGACCATATTCTATCGAGGAAGTAAAGACACATGAACATAATAGACATGAAAAATTAATCACTGTGTCTCTTAAAAAAAGTGCTTATAACAGAAGTGTTTTTCTGGAGTCCAAAGTGCATAAGGCCAAAGAATATACTTTGACTCTCTTATCATCTTTTTTTTTCCTTTTCTCCCTCAGTGAATTTCAAGAAAAGAACAACAAAATAATTCAGAATTACTTAATATGGAAAGTATGATTTTTTTGTGACAAATATGGTTAAATCCTGAACAATTCTATCAATAATACAACTTTTACCTGAACTCAGGTGCTTCCTCAAAGGAATGAGAATTGAGTGGAGAAGGGGTCATGCAAGGCCTATGGAGAAGGAAGAGGCATGGGAAGAGATTTCTCCAACCACTAAATCTGTGAAATTTAACATTTTGAGCTATAAACCTTTCAATAGCTTGAAATAAATCCTTCACTTTCACATGAGATCTTGGTTTCCGCAGTTGAAGATTTATTCAACTTCCTGCAAATTCAGACCAAAAGACATAAATATGAAAGATGTGATAGTGGTACTAGGATATTACCCAGTGGCTCACAGTGGCGTTACTAACCTAGCTGTTTTCCAGGTAAGGTAAATAGTCCTCTCCATCTTCCCCTTTACATTCTAAATGAATTGTTAAAGGGGTTGATTTTCTCTCTCAAATAGATGTAGCCAACTACTAATTCTGGGAGGAAGTGACAGAGTACTATTTATTTCTTATTACTTGAGCTGAAACTACAAGAAACCAACACCAGATTTCACCAGCCAATCAGCAATCATTTGTTGCTACTCTATGCCAGGCACATGTACTTGGGATACAAAGAAAGGCAAAAATAGTCCATACCCTCAAGAAACTAACATTATAGCAAGAAAGACAAATATGGAAATGATTTGGTACATATAAGATATCTACATCATAGATGAAAGGTGTTCTCATACTATCACATACTGTTTTGTTTACTAACAATTGTGTCATGCACTAAATTACCCCCTTGGTATGTTCAGAGCTCAGCTCAAGTGATACCTTCAATATGAGATTTTTCCTGACCCTACAGATTCTGGGAGTCTGCAATAAAATTGTATTGTTTTATGTGCATCTACACACACATAGGTATATATACATATGTACTTATATATATACATAAATATGTTATATGTGTATATTATATGTGTGCATGTATATATACATATCTATATGTAATATTTACTGTGTCCTTACTATTTCCCCCAATAAAATATAAACTCTTTAAGGGCACTTATATATTTACAGACAAATGTATATAAATTTAATATTACAAATGAGTATAAAAGAATTACCTCTGGTATTGACAGATTTGAACTTGTACTCCCTAGGAGCAGCCATAATTTTATGAATAATTATATTAATTGCTAATTTTCCTTTGTCTATTGGAAGTTATTGTTTATAGGAGCTTATTTTGTTTTATTGAAATACTGGCAAACTGTAAATTAGCTGTAGAGATCAAGTGCTTTTGGAGCACTGAAAATTTTGTATGTGACCTTGTGGGAAGCCTCATAGGTTTCTTCATATATTATGCACAAGATTATATGGATATATTTGCAGAAGTAAGGATGGTGGGATTTTTTTCTTAACATTTGAATATTAGCCCTATATATTGCATGACCTAGGAATTTCCCAGTAAAGGTGCATACAATTCATTTACTTTATTGCTTAAGCATAAGTGAACCTATTCAGAGTATATATTAAATTATCTTGGAATGCATTTAAAGTTATTTTAAATGCTTTCATTTGTAGCAGTTAGTAAGAAATTTGGTATTTTAATTATTGTTCTAATCTAGTGATAAAAGATATTCTTAAGGACTGGCAAGTTACACCTTAGACGTTCAGAACAAAAAATGAGAGAGAAGATTATGTAACTACCTTGCTGTTCCTTAGTGCAATACAATAAAAGTCAAAAAAATACGTAGATATCGATATAATAGATAGATAGATAGATAGATAGATAGATAGATAGATAGATAGATAGATAGATATGTAAATGTTTGTGTGTGTGTAAATATACATATGATTGCTTTAGGTTTGTCTTTGTATCCCTAGAACCAAGCATAGTGCCTGACATGGGAGGTTCCCCATAAGACCTCTCTTGATTGTTTCTTAAGATCAGAGGCTTACAGCTCTAAAGGACTTTAGAGGTCATCAGTACAATCTTTTCATTGTAAAGATGAGGAAATTGAGGTCCAAAGAGGTAAAGTGGAATATCTAAGGTCACACAGAACTAATGATAGAGTCAGGACTAGAAGACATGTTTGTCTTTGATGCCCCGACTTAAAGGTTCCCAAAGTGTTATTTTTTTCAGCTAAAACAGGGGTTCTTGACTTTGTCGTGGACTCTTTTGCCACTTTGGTGAAGCCTGTGAACCACTTCTCAGGGTAAAAAAAAATTAAATGCATAAAATATAGAGAATTACAAAGAAAACTATATGTGAGTTTTAACAAAATAGACTCGAATAGGAACAAATAGCTTAGAAAAATATTTTTTTTATTCCATCCTTCCCTTCTTAGTTATTCAAGCACTGTTTCCATTTTATAGTTCATAGAAAACACTAAAATAATTCCTTATGACTGATGTTACAAATTAAATAATTAAAATAATCCTGATTATTATCAACTAATTTGCTAACCCACCCAACACAGTGCAATAATACACTCACTAAAGTAGAGGCAAGATGTAGGGTTAAAATGGAAGAAAACTTGTTGGTTCTTCATAACAGATTCTCCCAACTGTTGATAAAACTGAGGACGACAGAAGAGTAATTACCTGAGATTAGGAATTTGACAAGTGATTCTCTCCATTTGATGCCTTCCATCGCATGGGCCAAGGAACTGGGCTGTAAAATAAGCATGCAATCTTGCATCTGAATAGAAAACATTTTGCGCATCCTTTTTTTGGGAACAGATGTGGACAACTCTTTTTTGCCAAGGAAATAGCTCCTTTGGTATACTAAAGCAAGTCACTGTCAACTTGATTTTCTCTAGCTCCTGAATATGAAGGGAGGCTGTGGATATGGAATAAATGGATGGGTAATAGTTCAGACTGCAATGGGGAAAAATGGTACATCAAAAAAGAGCAAGCGTTAGGATGAGGCAAAACGGCAAGCATTTATTTACTTCTTAATTGGCTTACTGTGTTCTAGGCACTGTGATAAGTGTTAGGCATAAAAATTCAAGCAAAAAGAAAGAAAATTCCTGACTTCAAGGAGCTTATATTCTAATGAGAGAAGGCAAAGCACAAAAGCCTATTTCAAGCTGAGGGGCAGGGATGTGTAGGGATGAGCAGACGGATGGGTCTGCAAAGTGGCATGGTATTGAAGTCCAGAAAGTCAGAAGCAGAACTGGAGGGAAATGATGGATAGCTAGTCTGGCCCACTCCCCCTGACCCCGCCTCCAAAATGGAGGCCCATGATGGAATTTACCAATAAGAAAAGGGAGCTGGCTTGGAAAAGGAACAAACAGTCCAGGGTGAGAAGGCCTCAGTCACTGAAGTTCCACTGTGAGAAGACAGCTAAGACACGGAATTGAAGTTTGGATGAAGGAACTAGAGGATAATTTAATGGATAATTAGAGGATAATTGTATCTATTACATACCTATAAATAAGCAATCCGACATGCCAACTACTCTCACACATTATAACTCTAGAAGGCAATTGAAAAATATTAGGCCCAGAGGACTGAAATTTCTCTTCAAAACTATGTAATAACTTAGTAGCCGAGCCAGAACTAGAATTCTGGTGGATTGACTATCAATCCATCTTCTTTGCACTACACCTACTTTAATTTTGAATTTGTTGGTGTTCCTGTTCAGTTGTATCCAACTCTTCGTGACCCCATTTGAGGTTTTCTTGGCAAAGATATTGGAGTGGCTTGCCATTTCCTTCTCCAGCTCATTTTACAGATGAGGAAACTGAGGCAAATGGGGCTAAGTGACTTGTCCAGAGTCACACAGCTAGTAAGTGTCTGAGGCTGGATTTGATCTCAAATCTTTCTGGCTGTAGGCCCACTGCTCTATCTACTTTGCTACCTAGCTGTCTCTAATTTTAAATATCTCCAGACATTTCGTTCTCAGAGGCAGCTCGGTGGTGCCATAGTGAACAGAGCATTGTGTCTGGAGTCAGGAAGACCTGAGTTCAAATTTGACCTCAGACATTTATTATCTGTGTGACTCTAGGCAAGTCACTTAACCTCTGAGTGCCTCGGTTTCCTCAACTGTAAAATGGAAATGATAAGAACAACTACCCCTCAGGGTTCTTGTAAGGCTCAAATGAGATAATATTTGCAAAGTGCTTAGCACAATGTGTGGCACATAGTAGAAACTGGGTAAATACTCATTTTTTTCCCATTCTCCTGCTCTTGCTATATTGTGTAACAATTTAAGCTGAAGGAGAGAGTCTTGTGGTTTTTTTACAGTCCAATTCTTAAGAAAAATGGAATTATTTCATAATAAGAATCTGTAAGACTGTGCTATGGTAAAGTATTGTTAGTCTGTCCCTCACCACAGATGTTAGCATGATTCTGAGTTAGACATAGGATCATGAAGACATATCTATGTAGCTAGAAGAGACCTCAGAGGCTATCTAGCTGGATCCACTAATTTTTATAGAAGAGCAAACTGAAGCTGTGGGAGATAAAATTTTTCACCCAAGATCACACAAGTACTAAGACCAAAAGTGGGACATTTTTATCAACTAAATTTCTTTGGATGGAATTTAATATGAAAAAATATTATAGAAAAATCTTGTGGGTTGTGGATTGTAAGGCTATACAACATTTGTAGCTATCATCTTTCTTCACTAGTTTTTTTTGTGTTTTTTTTCCTTTAAGCAATAAACATTGTATTCATTTTGGACAAAATATTCAAAAAGAAACATCACAAATGGAATCATTTTACTACAAAAAGAGCAGGTCTTACATTCTGCAAAAATGTAAGCAAGGCCATGCCACTCATTTAATTATTTGTGCCATCCTAATTAATTTGTGGCAGGCAAATCTCAGGATGAAACAATGGCTCAGGAATGAGCTGTACTGGTCCCAACACAGCCAGGGAATTCAGCACAGCCTCTCCCTCTATCATTCCAAGAGAAAAAGAGACAATAGGATGCAGTTGAGCCCTGAGGGAGTTGGCACCCAGGAGAGGCGGAGGGAATGTTGCGCCAGTGCTCAGAGCAGCATGGAAAATTGAAACCTTCAGGTTCATCTGCGAGACAAGGCCCCACAAACTGAAATGGACAGTCTAGGGATTGGGAGGAGAGCACAGCCTGGGATTAACCAACCACATCAGGCTTTGAGGACAAGGTAACTTTCTTTTCAGTTAGCCAAAAGTAGTTATGTCCAGGGGAAGAGGGATAAAATAGCTATGAAAATGACTTTGGGGAGAGGGAATCTAGGCTATGTATAAACTAAAGATATCAATAAAAATCTACTTAGAATAAATAATTTTAAGTTGAGAAAAACCCTGGTCAGTCCTTCCTTATCTTTATTTGGGTAAAGAAGGGCTGACCAAAATTTTACTAACATTTATTAAGTGTTTATTTTATACAAGGCACTGCGGAGGGCTTGTACCTCTGTACAAGACAAGATCAAAACATTCCTTGCCCTCAAGGAGTTTAAATTCCATTATGGGAATAGCACATGACCCTTGTGATCCCATCCCCAACATCAATAAATGAAATACAATTGCATTGTATTGAAGGGACACTGAAGGAAGCAAAGGAGAAATCAAAGTCCTCTAGGAATGGACTAAAGGACCTTTGGATTATAAATCATTAGAGATTGGCTGGTTCAATGCTCGCATTTTACAAATTAAGAAACCAAGATACAAAGAGGTTGTGGAATTCTTAATGTCATGCAGGTTGTAAGTTTCTGAGCCAGTTTGATTTCAGATCCTTTGTTCTTACAGCATCAATAAACTGTTGTCTCCTCCCGTCAATTAGTCATGATACTTGAGAAATCATTTCCCTACTTTCAGTTACAACTGCCTCACCGATAAAATGGCAAGTTGGAGTAGGAGATGCCTAACAACCTTTCTAACTCAAGAGACACCTTCCTGCTCCCTGTAAGTGGGTTTTTGTTGGTTTGTTTTTTTCATTTTCTCAAGTATTTCCAGAGTTGTCTGATTTCTTCTTTGCTCCCTTTAATGTCTAGACTATATTGCATTTACCTAGTTTGACCGTAATAATTCTATAGTAAGATGTAAGCTCCTTGAGGAAAGAGACTTACATCGCCATTTCAGGGCAGCAAGGTGGCATAGTGGATAGAATGCCACACCTAGAGTCAGGAAGACTCACCTTCCTAAGCCCACATTAGGCCTCAGACACTTACTGGCTGTGTGATCTTAGGCAAGTCACTTAACCCTGCTTGCCTCAGTTTCTGCTTCTGGAAAATGAGCTAGAGAAGAAAATGACAAACCACTCCAGTATTTTTGCCAAGAAAACCCCAAATAAGGTCATGAAGAGTCGGACGTGACTGAAACGACTCAACAACACAATAACAACCCTCAATACTTCCCCTGATGCCTTGTACACAATGGCCACTTAAGAAATGTTTGTTAAATTATATTGAATTAACAGTATATGGTCCTATTGCACATCTGGCCAAGTCATTCTTCTATTCACTACACTCTAGTGGTTCCCTCTTGCCTCTAGGATTTAATACAAGACTTTTGTGTTTGGTATTTAAAGACTTTCATAACCCAGTCCCAATTTACCTTTCCAGCCTGATTATAGTTTACTGCCCTTCCCGAATTCTATGGTTCAATCACACTGGCCTTCTTGCTGTTCCTCATTAATTACATTGCATTTTCTATCTCCATGTTCCTTGATTGGTTAGCAGTTGCCACATGAAGTCAGAAGTTCCCTCCAGAAACTAGACAAGGGGAAAGGGAGAGAGAACCCTCCTGATTTTCAGTTTGCTTTGGATCTCACATCCCAACTACCACAACATGAGTAAGGCCAAGACTCTTAGTTCAGAGTTCCAATGTCTGCATGGAGCTATTATATACTGTTTATTGATTAAGCTAAGGATGGTTGCATGAAGTACTCTGGCATGTGTGTCTGCTTTCATGGGGAACCAAATCCGTTGTTCAGGGTTATGTGAGTGGTAATCGCTAAAATATAGAAAGATCCAAAGGAAGTGAGGTTAGTCATTGGGTACAGACTCAAAATTAATTTTGATATAGTAAACAGTTTGGCTGCCTGGACAAGGAACAAAACTCATTTTCTTTTTTTTTCAATTCAACAAATATTTATTGTTCCTTTGTCCATTACTAGGTGCAAGTGAAGAGACAGAGGCCTGAATTAAGAAGTAATACTGCCATTCCAGTTTCCATGTGCCAAGCTTGATGTAATCCAAGAGTCTTCACTCCTACTTTCTTTTCTTAAAACTTTATTTCATAATGAAAGAAATGATACAAGCACTTCTATAACATAGTAGGATAGGAAAAAAATGATTATACATGAAACTGCAGACTATTATGTACAACTTGAGTTCATTTTTATACTATCCCCTTCTATTGAGTTTCTTGCCCCTTTATCCTACCAAAAATCTTGCCCTGCCAAATCTCAACCTTGAATTATTCCCGCCAAGCTTCTGCTTTCACTCCCACTCATGTGCTACTGAATGAAGTTGGAGAAAATCATAAAACTGTGCTGGCTGGATCCACTGCAAATTTATGTTACATAATCTCAGCTGGGCTCTCACTGAGGCAAGGAATCCTTTTATACCTCTCTAATCATTTCACTACCCTACTCACCACAATGTTTTTTCCACACCTTTTCATCCCTATTCAAGCCTCCCATAGCTCTCTCCCAACACTCTCAGCTGAGAATCTCACCTTACATTTCTCTGAAAAAATTGAGGTGTTTGCCCAAAGCTCCCTCTTCTCCCCTGATCCCCATCTATGTCACTCAGATATTATTCACCATCTCCTGCTTCGCCCTTTTCCAAGAAGAGTTAGCCCTTTTTTTTGCCAAGACAAACCCCTTCACATGAACAAGTGATTCCGTTAGATTCTGTCTTCTCTTCCCAATCGCCCCCTCTCTGGCATTAATCTTCAGTCTCTCCCTCTCTGCTTTCAGCATACAGGCAGAATCATGTCTCCTACCCTCAAAAAACCCTCCCTGTATTCATCCCTCCTAGCTAGCCATTATCCTAAATCTCTTCTCCCTTTCACATCTAAATCCCTTGAGAAGGTTGTCTATAATTCATGTCACCACTTCCTTTCTTCCTCTTAAAACTCTGCAGTGTGACTTCTGTTCTCATCGTTCCCTTCAAACTATTCTCTCCGGAGTTACTAACGATCTCTTAATTGCTAAATGCAATGGCCTTTTCTCAGTCTTCATCCTTCTTTACCTCTCTGCAGCCTTGGACACTGTTGATTACCCTCTTCTCCTGGATCCTCTCTTCTTTCTAGATTTTCATAGCACTGATCTCTCTGGTTCTTGTACTTGACAGTCCACTCCCTCTCATTCTCCTTTGCTGATATTCATCCAAGTCATTCCTGATAACAGCAGATATCCTTCAAGGCTCTGTCCTGGGCCCCCTTCTCTTCCGTCTCAGTACTTTTTTTTAATTTGGTGACCTCATCAGCTCCCAGGGATTCAATTATCATCTCTTTTCAGATGGTTCTCAGATCTATTGGCAGCTAGATGATGTGTTAGATTGAACACCTATCCTAGAATCAGCAAAGTCCTAGAATCAGACACTTATTAGCTGTATGATCCTGGACAAGTCACATGATCCCTGGTTGCCTCAGTTTCCTCATCTGTAAAATGGGAATGATAATAGCACCTATCTCCAAGGATCAAATGAGATAATAATTGTAAGACATTTAATAATTGCTATATAAATGTTAGCTGTTATTATTAGCACTAACCTCTCTCCTGACCCTCAGGCTCACATCTCTAACTGCCTGTCATACATCCGTGTGTCCCATGAACATCAAGACACCCAAAATATTCAGTTGTCTCTCCCTAAAAACTTTCTCCTCTTTCTACCTACTCTATTCCTATTGAGGGCACCACCACCCTCCCAATCATTCTACCTTGATGTCACCCTCCATGCCTCACTCTCTCTTACCACCTTGTATCCAATCCATTGTGAGGTTCTGTTGATTCTGCCTTTGTAACATCTCTCATACATGCCCCCTTCTCTCCTCTCACACTGGCCTACCTCTGGAATGGGCATTCTTCACTTCACACCAAGCAGTCATACTTGTTTTTGCCTCTTTGTTAGTCTCCCAGCCTCTAGTCTCTCCCAATTCTCCAATCATTTGTCAAACTGATCTACCTTCAGTGGAGATCTGACCACATCACCCCCTATATAGTAAACTATAGTGGCTCCCTATTACTTTCAATATTCAATATTAAATCCTTTGTTTGGCTTTGAAAGCCCTTCATAATATGGCCCCCAATCTGCCTTTCCACTGTCCTGACTCTGTGATCATGTGACAGTGGGATACTTGCTGTTTCTCATACTCAGTCCTCCATTACTTAACTCCAGGCACTTTTACTTGTTGTCCTCCCTAAGTAGAACTTCTTCCTCCTCTCTGCCTTCCTTAGCTTCCATCAATTCTCAGTTCAAGTCCCACCTTCTGCAAGAAGCCTTCCCTAATTCCTATGAATTCTAGTGTCTTGTTTCTGTTGATTATCTCCAGCTCATCTTCTATAAAACATGTTTGTACATCTTTGTTTGCATGTTATCTCCCCCATTAGACTGTGACCTCCTTGAGACCAGGAGCTGGCTTTTTTCTTCCCTTTTCTTTGTATCCCCAGTCCTTAGAACAGTGCCTGGCTCATACTAGGCATTAAAAATGTTTGTTGACTGACTGGTTGACTGTTATGATCTTATATACGCCCTTTTGAACAGATTTTTTTGGGGAAGTCAAGTAACCTGGTGTAGCTAGGTTATTAGCATGTAATTGCATCATTCATTTCTTACATTAAAGATTTAATTTTATATTTTTAATTGAGTTTCAGTAGACTAAATATCCATTGCAGGATCACTTTATAATTATTTACCTCTAATATATTGGAAGCCTTTTTGGAAATCAGATATTTCATTTTAGGATCAAGGATGTATACTGTCAGTTGAATAGAAAGAATAGTGGATGTAGTATTTGGTCTCAGAAAACAGTAATGCTAAACACAGCTCTACTACTTAAAAGTTATGTGACTTTGGGTAAATCATTTCATTTTTCTCAAGTCTTAATCCTCCTTACAAAAATAAAGCCAGACCTGAATAATAAGAAAGATGTTAATTGCTCATGGATGGACTACCCCAATACAATAAAAATGATAATACTATCTAAATTAATTTCCAAATGTAGTGGTAGTACTTATAGTTGAGTTGGATTTTTTAATATATATATACATATATATGTATATTATTAGCCTATAGATAGTGTAATTGTTACAGGTAGCAAGCTTTGCTTTTTGAGTTACACTTGTTGTTTTTGATTAATTACTATGGATATGAATGTACAGCATGTAATTAAGGACATTGTGACTATAGTATCCTTCCAGATTAAGCTCAGTGTAGTGCCATGTCTATTTCATGTGTTATTAATTGCATTTGTTTTATTTCAGTTTCAACAGTACCATGGGTTGGTTACCCAGGGTGTAGAAAAATCACTCTTGGTGTTTCAAAATACTGATGTTTGTGTTTATACTGTAATTATAGTTTTTGAACTTGCCCCATCTGATCTTTGCAAGGGACTGCAAAGAGTTTTGGCCCAGGGGAGAAATGTAACCCAAGTACCAAAGTCCATTGGTATGGCATTCTCTCTTCATTGTTGGAGACAATATGAGGGGTGTGGTATAGTTGGTGAGAGCAAGACAGAAGAAAGATCTGGTCTCTTTAGTCTTGCCAAGATCTTTAGCTGCTTCAGGGTCTTCTGGCTACCAGCTTCTAGGGAGAAGATGCAGCACCTCAACAATTGCCAGGTAGCTGAACTTTGGGAAGAAACTGACATGTAGAACTTCAATCATCTCCCCAAACCCAGCTTGCTACACTAGGGACTTCAGGGAAATTTGCCCTTGGTTGACATTTGGGAATCCCTCTTTACTAAGTTGAGCTACCTCTCTCCCAAAGAAAGAGATTCTCTCTCTCTGTCTCTGTCTCTCTCTCTCTCTACACACACACACACACACACACACACACACACACACACACACGTATATATACGTATTATATATAGTCTCATGTTCATACTTCTCTGATTTCTGTTTCGCTATTGACTTGGATATATGGGGTTTTTTTTCTTAATATTTTTCTCCACTATGATTTCATATGAGTATTTCTTCATTCACCTCCCCCACCCCTGCCCCTGTTTTTCTGTCTTCCTTTTAGGTGCTAACTTCCCCATTAGACTGTAAACTCCTTGAGGGCAGAGACTCTTTCCTTTGCTTTCATTTGTATTTCTAGTGATTAGCCCAGTGCCTAACACATAATACGTGCATGCTAGATGCTTGTTTACTTGACTACAATTTCCATCAATTTACAGAGGCTGGATATGAAGAAATTGGGGGGGGGGTTAATATGGAGGAGACCCTGAGTTCTCAAAATCCATGAAATTAGAGCACAAGCTCTGCCAAGTCCTGTAAAGCTCTAAAAGATTTAGGTATAGAACTGAAGAAAAACTGGACACACATATGTATATGTGTATGTGTGTGTGTGTGTGTGTGTGTGTGTGTGTGTGTGTGGCTTTATGGTCAATGGAGTCTATTTGGGATGATCAGTTCTCTCTGCTTGTTTCTAGTACATTTTGTTTAACTTATCCTAATGCCAAATTCTAGTGCAATCAATGCATGTGCTTTGATAATTCCTTATAAATTATGAAAATTACAGTATCTCTCTCAATTAATCAGTTAGCTCTGGGCCCTCATCTCTCCAAATCAAGGTCTATGTTCCTATGATTGTTTATTAAATAAGCTATAGAAATCTCTTTTCTCATATAAATTCTCACTTCTCTCTACGTATATGTATAAGAATATACATATAGGAGAATATACATAATATCATAACATTCTCTTAAGCTTACCTAAACATCAATGTTACAGGTTATATGCTTTGCTAATAGTGCAACAATAAGGAAGAGGGGGAGAGAAAGAGAGGCAGAGAGGATAATGGACAGGAGAAAGAGGACAGAGAGAGGGGAGGGAAAGAGAGACAGAGAGAAAGAGAGAGAGAGAGAGAGAGAGAGAGAGAGAGAGAGAGAGACAGAGATCGAGACAGAGACAGAGATCATTATGATATCATGGTTTAATTTGTATCAGGACCATAGGTATATTAGTAAGGAAACTCCTTATACCAATATAAACCAGCAACTTCTCTGTAACTTAGAGTCTTATAGAGCTGTGTGAAGTTATTGAGAAGTTTTATGACTAACCCAACATCACACAGGCAGTATTCGTCAGGAAACAGGATTCGAAGCAAAGTCATCCTGATTGCTTTCTATCTACTATGTCACTCTGACTCATCTGATCAGAGAATCATAGAAATTGAGAATTTGAAGGGACTTCAACAATTACCTGGTGCAATTCATAATTGAAATGAATCCTCACTATAACACAGAGGACAAGTACTCATTTTGCTTGTCCCTGTAGATTTGAAGGGAGTGTGAATCTGCACCTTTTCTTCATTCCACAATTGGACAGCTCTAAAAATTAAGATTATTTCCTCTTATCAAGCCTAAATTCACCTGTTCTCTACTTCCAACCACTGCTCCTAATTCTGTCCTCTGGAGACAAAAAGAATAAACCAAATCTTCCTCCACAAAGCATCCTTCTTTCAAAAACTTGAAAACATTTCTCATCTTCTCCTTCCTCAACTCTTCCCCGAGCTAAAAATCCCCACTTTTTCTAATTGATCCTTATATGACATAGACTCAAAAGCCTTCATCATACTGACTGCCTTCTTTTCGATGCCCTGGTTTCTCCTTATCTTTCTTAAACTACCCCAAACTTAGCACAACACTCTATATGGGAGCTGATGAAGGCAGCATACCATGAGACAATTATATCCTTTTTCCTAAAAGTTGAAGTCTCTTAAATATTTCATTAGATTTACTTTAACTGCCACATTACACTGCTAACTCATTGAGCTTGTAGTCTACTAAATGCCCTAGAAGTTTTCAGATAAACTTCTGTCTAATCATATCTCCCTACATTATACTTGTGAAACTGACTTTTTGTACCTCAGTATAACATTTTACATTTATCCCTATTAAACTTCATCTTATTAACCAAATATTTTGGATTCCGATGATTATACATATATATATATGTACATATATGTATGTATGTATGTGTGTTTGTGTATTTGTGGTTTTATTTATTTAATCCCTTCAAGGCATATGTATGTTGAAAGACAGCATAGCAAAGTAGAAATAGAGTTGATCTTGGACTTAGAAAGATCTGGGTTCAAGATCCTGCTTCTGATATATTATCGATATATACTGTCTGTGTGACTCTGGCCAAGTCACCTAACCTCTTAGAGTTCCAGGCAACACTCTTAGAATCTAAATTTCAAAGCTTGTGTCTTTCTATATTAGTTGCATACTCATACCTGTGTATGGACTATGTATGTCTATGTTTATATGTCTATGTATGTGCATATATACAATATGAACTCTTCATATGGTTGGAAAGATCAATGCCAATATGCAAACTCCCACAATACCCTCATCTCAATTTCTATTTCATTTCCCACAATGCCAGTTTTTGTAGGTCAATGATATTCAAAGGGAATGACCCATTAAGGGGATTCATTATAACTAAAGAATCTGTAGAGACTCCTGTGGATCCCTCTCATGGAACTGGAAATATAGTGGATTTAATAAGATCAGTCTGTGTACACACTTGTGTATGTTTGTACGTGAATATGTGAATATGTTACGTAACAAAGTGCTGCCTAACTTCTAGTGCTCTTTTCCAGTTTTAAAGGGGGAAACAGCAATGACATCTCTTTCTCCTATCAATCACACCAAAAACTGCTATTTTCTGCCCTCTCCTCTTATAAGTTACTCACATTTGGACAAGTATAACTAGACTCAGAATCTTGAAATGGAAAAGTGGAGAGAAAACAATGAAAAATGACTGTTTATAAAACCTTCATCACATTAGTAGATGGAGGAAAGCCCAACTTTCCACAAGGTCCAGAACAGATGAGAAGGGCAAAAAACACATGGAAAATATGGAGACTTTGGAAGAAGTAATAAAAATATAAATAAAACAAATACAATAAATTGGGAATGCAGTTTTCTGGTAATGATTTGTTTTCATAGTAACTGAGAACTCTCCCCCCCAACCCCAATTTATAGTAAGTCTCACATTTATGAAGAGGGTAAGCTAGTGGAATTAGGGGACTAATTGAGGCTGGAGGTTATTCATACAGCTGCTTTTTATAGTTGGGGCCTGGGTTCAAATCCCACCTTGACCCTAGTGGAAATGTCATTTAGAGTAATGATTAACTCACTCAATAAATATTTTGAGGCTGATTGAATTCAGTTGAGTCAGTTGAATTGTCAATTGAGTCAGTGATAAGGTCCTGTTCAAGAGACTTAAGACATGAACTTTCAGATAATAGTATTGGCATTCTAATGCTGTCCATCAAGGAAAGACTGGTGGTGAGGGACAAAAAAAAAAGAGGAAGGAAGGCAATACATAATCTGTCCACAAAGGAGAGAGCTTCAATAACATCAATTTCCGAAACAGGAAGGGAGTCCTGTACCCTTCCTCAAGTTATCTTCCTTCTAACCTTTAAAAATCATCTTAAAATCTAGCGATCATTAAGAACCCTGATCAAATGAAAAGATTATGAACTGTTGAAAGAACCATATCTATCTCTACCCAAGACTGAATGAGAAAAGGTCTTACTTTGAAGCAAAAGGAATTTATCTTAGATTAATGTATTATATCTGTTTCAAAAGTCTCTTCTAAGGAGTCAATAGAAACTTCCAGTTTCTTTTTATGAGCATATAAGCTAAAAATAAGTAACATGGAAGCTTGAATTCCACAAGAAGTAGACATGCTAAATAAGAAATAAATAAGTATAAGGACCACGAATCAAGCCTCATATGTAGTGGGAATAAGCTAGAAGCTTTCCCAATAAATGATAATGTTAATGATGCCCAGTGTTCCTTCTATTATTTATTTAGTTCTAGAAATGCTAATAATAGCAACAAGACAAGAGAAAGAAATAAAAGGAGTAAAGATAGGAAAGGAGAAGATAAAACTATTTCTATATTCTGATGACACGATAGTACACTTTTAAAATCCTAGGAATCAAAGGTACTAATTGAGATAATAGCTTCAGAAAATTTCAAACCACAAAATACACCCAGAAAAATCAATTTTATTTCTCTATAATAACAAAACCCAAGAGAAAATAATAGAAAAGGCAGTCCCATTCAAGATAATTACAAAATGCATAAGATATTTGGAGGTTAGTCAACTAAAGCACAGAAAACACTTGCGTAGGTTCAATTACAAAGTTCTCTTTAAAGAAATAAAGAATAAAATAGAAAGCTAGAGGAACTGTCAGTGCTCATGACTTGAATGTGCCAAAAAATGATAATACAATCAAAGTTAATTTACATTTTAATGCTATATCAATCAAACTATCAAACGGATACTTTACACAAATTGACAAAGTAATAAGGATTTCTTTGGAGATACAAAAGATCAAGAACAGTGAGAGAAATTTTTAAAAAGTAGATTTGGTCTGGTTATTGTCCTTCATAGTTTAAGATTGTTGTTGTTTGCCTTTCCTTCTCGAAGAGGACCATGATATCAAGAAGATAATGCCACGACTTACAAGCAAATGGATTTAAGTAAGGGAGGACTATACAAGATCACCAGCCTCACTTTCTTCTCCAGAGTCATCTGGGTCCAGTGGCAAGATATAGATCAGAACTACTGGAGATGGCCCCTGGAAGGTAGTCCCAAAGGAAATGTTATAGAATCTCAGAGTTGGAAGGCAGTTCAAAGGTCATCTACTCTAACTTATGCTAAATAAAAATCCCCTTTAAAATGTCATCAACAGGTGAAATATCCTCCCTTGCCTATACTTGAGGAAAAGGAAAAAGCCAGACATTGAAGGGCCAGATTGAACCATGTGTATTTTATCGTAGAAATAATAGAGAGCCACTAAAGATATGTGAGAAAGGGAATGACGTGGTCAGACCTATACTTTAAGAAGATTATAATGGCAGATATCTGGAGATATTAATTGGCTGAGGAAAGTCTAGTAATAGGGAAAACAGAAGTTATTGTTGTTATTGTTTAGTAAATGTAAAATAATCTGGACTAGAGGTGATGAGGGTCTAAAATTAAGGTGGTACCCATGAGAGAGGACGAGGGAAAGGAATGTGTCAAGGACAAATCCAAAGCTGAGAACCTGTAGGACTAGAGGCCATTGTTTCAGATAAAACAAGGAATTTGATGGAGGGATGATTTGAGGTGGGAGATTACGTCTCATTTTGGACATTATGAGTTTGAAATGTCTACAGCACTACCAGATGGAGATAACTAGGAGCCAATTTGGTGATATGGGACTGGATTTAGGAATGAAACTTTGAGGTTCATTCAATCTATATTTATCATTCAATCAATATTTTTATTGTTGATGTCTACAGCTATTAAGCCCTCTCCTTGCTTCCTCAATTAATAAGTCCAGTGCCTGGATCACAGTCCTTCTATCCTCCCTGATTCCTACTCTCATACTAGGAGACTTCAGCATATTTATTGATATTCCTTCAAATACCCCAACCATCTAATTCCTACATTTACTTAATTCTCATGACCCCCACTTTTCCACAGGTACATATAACTGGTAATATCCTTGATCTTGCCATTACTTACTAATTCTTTTATCTGATCAAAATCTACGGCCATTCCACCTTTCCCTCTCCTTTGCAACTCCAAACTCTGTTCTTCTTCAGCATTCCTCCAGTTCTTTCACCCCTCAGTTCTTTTGTAAGCCATCACTCCTGAATTGGCTTCTTCTACCACTACTTCTTCTACTTCCCTTCTACATCTTGACTTCTAGTGAACCAATTCCATTCTATGCTGTCTTCTTCTCTTGAGTCCCTTTAAAAATACAACATAGGTTAAATACAAATGGAATACATTGTCTGGAGCTGTAGAGCATGAGTCCAAGTGATGTATTGTTCTGAGATTTAGGCTTCTATTACTAGAAGTCTAGAAGCAATGACCTAATTTGATCACTGGATGTCATAAGCTTTCATGGGATGGGGAAAATATTGTACTAAAACTTAGTGAAAATATACACCAAAGAAATGGGCTGAATAAGGGCATCTGGAGGTATAATCAAGAAAAAATTGCATATGCAATAGTTCCTTTATATAAGTAATCAAATGATTGTAATGTGTTTGTTACATTTAACAGTTTCCTTTTCTGCCATTGGCTTCATCATCTTAAATTCAAGGTTAATCTTCACTTTGGATGTGGTGTGGTAAACATAAAATCTTTCATTAGGAGCTGGTATAATTGTGTGACCCTGTTCAAGAGAGAAAAAAAGTAGTACACATACCTCATGCAACAACAAGAAATAATTAAAAAAAATTAATTACACTGGGTTTTAGGAAACTAGTGTAGATATTTCATCATGATACACTTACAGGCATGGAGACATTTTGATAGGTTTCCTGTAGGCCTTCAATAAATCCCAGCTAGAAGTTCTGTTTCCTTTGGAATTCATACCCTGGAAGCTCCATTTTATGAAAGGTCAGTTTCAAAGATTTGCAAGGAGATTGACTGGGGATAAATACTCTTCATGCTACTGACACCCATTCTAGTATAGATCTGAAATTTTCCTCTCTACACCAATTTAGAAATACAAAGGCATCAATAAGTAAGGCACCAATTGAAGAAAGTCTTGTGGTCAGTTTTGAACTCAAGTCATACAAGGCTAATGATGTCATATAAGGTGCATTCCAATTGACACAAATTTTCAGAATGACTCACAAGGAGTTTTGTTGAAATAGTCAAGCTAAGAGGTAATTTTCGCATATTAGATAGAGGGCTTGCCTCAAAGAGAAAACCTGGCTCATATCCCTCCAGTGACATATATTAGTTAGGTGGCAATGAATACAACATTTAAACTCTTAGTTCCCCAAACAACTTTCTTAGGCTCTAAGTTAATGAAAAGTTTCCAGTCTTCATCTACAGAGGGTTTCCACTCTGATGAAATCAAAGATCCAAAAAGAACCCCAAAAACATAATAATAAGCATTATTATGGCAGAACAAAGACAGAGACACACCTGAGTTCTCCCTAAAATCCCTCATAACAACTTCAAATAATGTCTGGAAACAATAAATCCCAATATCACTAAAGAGTTCTGGAAATAACACCATTAGTCTTGAGCAGCCAATATGGTACATAACAAGGACTCACTGAATACTGATTGCTTTCCCTTGATTTCTAAGAGTTGAAGTCCCCATTTATATGGCCTCTTGCAAAGACTGAATCCAAGGCTGCTCCTCTGCTCAAAGGACTGAAGAGATGAACAAAGGAAGTAATGAATGAATGATGGGAATGATTTGTGAATGAACCAAGTATGTTAGAAAATAAAGAATAGACTGTCCTGAGGATTGTTAGAATTTTCTTTTTTAGGAAGAGCAGAATTCTCCAAATGACAAATCCTTTTAGGAAAGTTTTCTCTTCCTTCTCTAATACCTGAAAATAAGAAGAGTATTTTGTTTGGGACAGAAAGTGAGATCCACTAGTTAGTTATTTGTCCTGGAACGAATTGGGATGAGCTCCAGATGAGTGTCCCAAGATGGCTATCCCCCCCACAGAACTCTGATGAACCTTTCAACCTTCTAAATTCTATCAGTCACTAGTAAAGAATTATGTCTTAATTTTAGCTCCATAGCCTAAGGTAACAAAGGCTGCTTAGCTAGTGAGGTTTCACACCCTCTAATTAAGGGATGGCAGGTGACCTATCTGACCCCTTTTATGGAAAGCATATGGTTAAAGAATTGTTTGGTCACACATGCTACTACTCTGTCTTGGAGATGCTCAGACAATCACCTAAGCATCTCTACCTCTCTGCTTACTAAGTCAATATGTAGTTTAAAAGACAGAGAGATTCTAGGGCAAGAATTTTTTTTAACCTTTTCAAACTATAAGGTGAGGGAGAAGCAGACCCCCACATGTTGATTAAATCTTTATGCCATATTTAATAACATATATTTTAATAACACATGCAATAGTAACAATAAAACAAAAACTAAACAAATGTGCAGTCAATGAAACACATGAAAGTAGAATGGCATAGGAAGTAAAACAGAAAATTTGGGACAGAGGTAGAGAAGTTCTAATATACTTCTTTTTGCTTTTTTATATTGTTCCTTGTTTAATTCATATATTTTTAAAATGAAAGCTGCTTTCCCAAAAGATGGAAATACTTTTGATGTTTGCTTTCTGCCAAAGGTCTTGATTATTCTTAGGAATAAATGTATCCCTACAAGATGAAGATGAGAACATAATCTTAGAGGTAGAAGAGAAAGCAACTGAATTCATAGAAAATTGACCAACATAATTGGGGGTGTGTGGAGTGGGAGAATAATTTCTAAAAAAATAGCTAAAACCTCAATGTACCTGTGAAATATTTCCCCCATAGAGTTTTGCAAACTTTGGCCAAATGATTAACTAAGATAATTTGAAAATCTCTTCTTTAAGAAATAATGCAAAGAAAAATCAGACAGGTTCAACACATGATTCATTCATTTCTGCATGTAACATGCATCAAACACCACTTACATGTAGAACATTGGATTAGGTCCTGTGGATGCTAAACTGGTTCAAAGCTGAAAAAATTCAGTTCATTCTCTGTGCATGTCCAAATACCTAAATGTTTGTCATAACATAGATACAGGATCAATTATATGCTATTTTTGTAAGGTTCCTAAAATTTTTTTAACTTATTTCCTTGGATATTGATTTTTAATGTTGCAATTATAATTGAAAGAACACAAAGAGGTGTCAGAAATTCTAGGCCCAAGTCTGGGCTATGCCATTTACTAGCTATGGGACCATAGGCAATTTGAATTAACCTTTTTGAGTCTCAAGTTTCTGCATTCATAAGATGAGTAAAATAACATTTCTACTATCTTCCCCAGAGCTATAACTCATACATGTTGGGCAATTCTTACTCTTAGGACAAGTTCCCTCTAGCTGGGGTAAGGTGGTGAGGGAGGTATCATGAACGTTTTTTTTTAAATGTTGTGACGTATTTACAAAAGAAGCGTGGCCCACCCTACCTCACCCTCAGAATCTGGTACAACTTGTTTCTTCAGGAGTTAGGGGGAAAGGAGAGACCCAGGATAGGGATCCTTGGGATGCTGAAATCAAGGACGGCCATGCCAATGGCAGTACAAGCTGGCAGAAGAGAGTAAGGTAAAGTGTAGAGATGAAGGTCATGAGGGAGGAAACATGCTTCCTGGGTGCAAAGCCCAGGTCTCCCTACAAGAAAAAACCTCATTGGTCCTTAAAGGTCATTGTGAGTGTGAAGTGAGATATTTTATGTAAAATATAAACTGAAAGAAAATCCAATAAAGGAGATGGGTCAGCCAAGTAAGAAGAGAACCAGGAAAGTAGTTCCTGGAGAAGCAGAAAGTATCCAGGAGAAGAAAGGGAGAAATATTTTAAAGGGAGAAAATAAAAGATTAATATATGCATATAATTACATTATTATATTACATTGACATAATCATATATATGTATATATAAATATTTGTTTTTACATCATCTTTAATCTCAATAAATCTCTCCTTCCTCCTAGAAAAGTTTAGGTGCTGCAGTGGTTAGAGTACCAGATCTGTAGTTAAGAAGACCCGAGTTCAAATCTAGCCTTAGACACTTACTAGTTATGTGACAACGGGCAAATCGTTTAACTTTTCTCTGCCTTAATTTCCTCAACTAAAAAATAAGAATAATAATGCATCCTAATGTTTTTGTGAGGATCAATCAAGATTGTATTTGCAAAGTGCCCATCACAGTGTCTGGAACATAACATATGCCTAATAAATACTTATTCCCTTTCCCTCCCCCAGCAAAAGTCATTCTTTAAAATGGAGAACAGAAGAGAAATTGGAAAGGGAGGCAAACCAGTTCAGTAAAACTATCCAGCACAACGACCAAAGTCAATACTTTATATATAGTGTTCCATGTACACAGGCACTCACCTCCGAAAAGAAGGGAGGGAAATATGTTCCCACACACCTTTGTGGCTAAGGTCAGGCATTATTACCCAGACAACAATTCTGTCCTTTCCATGTATATCGTTGTAGTCACTAGGGGCAGTGAGACGGCGCAGAGGATAAAATGCTGGGTCTGTAGTCAGGAAGACTGTCTTTCTGAGTTCAAATTTGGCTTCAGACACTTACTACCCAGGGGACCCTGGGCAAGTCACTTTAATCCTATTTGCCTCAGTTTTCTCATCTGTAAAATGAACTGGGGAAGGTAATGACAAACCACAACAGTATCTTTGCCAAGAAAACCCCCAATTAGGTCATGGAGAGTGGGACATGATGAAACAATTGAACAACAGTTGTTCTTCCTGAGTCCTGAGTCTTCCTCACTCTTGGCCCAGTGCTCAATCCAATGCAACACCTAGCTGCCTCATATCTCAAATGTACTTGTTTTTGAATATTGTCTTCCTCATTAAAAGGTGAGTCCCTTGAGAGAAGGTAGCAGTTCTGTTCTTTCTTCCTATCCCTAGAACTTAGCACAACATGTGTCACTTACAAAGCATTTATAAACACTTATAAACTACAGTTTCCCTTTTGTTTGATGGCTAGTACAGAAATAGGCAAATTTAAGAGCTCTTTTTTGGCATATCTAACCACGTAAAATGGTAGATTATCAGTAAGTGGAAATGGCACTTGGTCCATTTTATTGGAGATCACCATTATGAAAAGAATGTTGTTGTTCAGTCATCTCAGCCCTGTCTGATTATCTTATCCAGTATCTTGGCAAAGATACTGGAGTTGTTTGCCATTTCCTTCCTCCATCTCATTTTACAGAGGAGCAAACTGAAGCAAAAAAAGTGACTTGTCCAGGGTCACACAGCTAGTAAGTATCTGAAGCCAGATTTTTAACTTGGAAAAAATGAGCTTTCCTGATTCCAGGCCTGGCACTCTATCCACTGTGCCATGGGGGAGAAAGAAAGAAAAAAAAGACAAGATATTACTTGAAAGGAGCAATCAGAAACCCCAGGTCCAAAGCTGATAGTAGTTATGTTATGATCAACAGCAACAATTTCTACCTTGCTCTGTGATCTATCTATCCACTGAAACCGGAATTTCAGTCATAGATGTATCATCAGGATGATTTGAGAAAGTTCCCTTAGAGCATTAAATGCACTAAGAGGATCACTCAACCTACAGCCAGCAAAGTCAATCCAACAAACATTTATTAACTAAGTCCTTTTCTGTGTGAGGTTCTGTGCTAGTTGTTATAAACACAAAAAAGAAACATTCCCTATTTTCAAAGAGCTTCCATTCCAGCATGGTGATAAATCATGTAGACAAGTAAGTAAACACAAAGCATATACAATATAATACAAAGTAATTTAAGAAGGAGAAAATAATCTAAAATGGAACAGTCTTAATAACTAGGGAGATCAGGAAACACCTTGTGTGAGAAGTATTAATTGAATTATATTTTCCAAAAAATGGGATTCTACAAGGCAAAAGTGAGGGGAAAGGGGAATCCATTCCAGAAATAGTCCAGAGGTGTGATAGACTTTTGGCCCATTCTGATTCGCAAGAGTTTATTGTTAAATTTTCAGCATGAGAATTTACAACTAAAAAATCAATGAACACAAAAAATCAAGACTTTATCATTTTGTTGATTTCTGTGCATAGAAAAGTGATGGAGAAAATATTAATAATGCATATTAAACTTAAATGTGTGTTGAGAGTTTATTTTTCTTTTTTTCAAAGAGCTAGTTTTAAAAATATTTACCAGTATACGTATGCCTAGGTATTACATGTGAAGATACAGAGACAGGAGATGACAAGGCAAAGACAAACAAGGCCAGGCAGGGAGGCCCAAATAAGTTAGCTGATAGAGAAGTCATTTGGGAAATTTGCCCCCATCCTACCACCCTGAGCCTACTGATTAAAACTAATCTTTGAGGGTCCTTGTCTATCTATATCAGGGAAAAAACCAATAACAATAATGTTGGGACTGCTTTGTTTTCCTCTCTTCTTTTTTTATTTTTACACAGTCATAGGAAAATAAAACACTATAGAAACTTGGCAAGGGGCATGTTAAAAATAGCCAAGTTGGGCATGGAAAAAAATTAGACAATAAAAGACCCTTTCTTGCCAAGTTTTAAGTGAGTATATAATATATACCTTTATTTTGCATTTGTCACTAGCCAACTTGGCCAAAGGGCTTATGGAAAACAGTGAAATAGGATTACTTGATTTCATTTAACCCCCCAAAATCTTCTTATAAGCAATAATTTAATTATGGGGAAGGGTAAGAGTCACAGCTTTAGGGATGTGCCATAACAAAACATGTTTTGTGGACTGTGCTTATACAAGATTCATTTTGAAATCCCAATGAGCTAATCCTACTGCGATTTATTATTTTTATTTATTATGAACCAGGGCCTAACGTGGAAATTAACACATGCCAACCAGCTGTCACAAAGGCAACTATATGCCCTGTGTCCATTGTAACGCAAAAAAAAAATCTTGAAAGTGGTTGGATAAGGATCAGTAATAGTTTCAGTCATCATTACATGGGCCTACAGATTTTGGTATTTGAGGTGGATTTCCAGTTAGGAGAGGAAGCGTGGTATAGCAGATAATGTTCTGGTCTTGGTGTGAAAAAAACAGGGTTCCTGTCCCAGCTCTGCTATTTATTAGTCAATGTTGCCTTGAGTTGCTGATTTGTCAGTTTCATCTGGAAAATGGGCATAATATTTGTACTTGGTAACTCACAGGGTTAATGTAAGGAAACTATTATATAGGGGATTTCAAATGTCCCAGTTTTAAGCTTTAAGACACAAAGATGAATAGTATTATTAAACTTCACTTCGATATATCTGAGATTTACCATTTTTGGCATATCTTAAACATAAGGGAACGAAATGAGACACAGAATTGCAAAGTTACATCATTTTCACTGATATTTCCTCATCTGTTCAGAAACTGAACAGGCACCAGGATATTATATATAAGGACCAGGAGGCGGCAGCCTGTTTTTATTGTGAGCCCAAGCAAAGGTTGCAGTTTTCTAGGACTGTTAGCATTTTCTGTTGAGATCTTCCTTCTCCCAATATTAAAGTAGCAGAGGCACTTCATTAGAAGCAGTCACCATCTATTTTCACATGATTATTTTGACTACGTGAGTAACCCACATGTGGTCGGAGGAATCTTCCCACTCTTTGTCTGAGAACCTCAACATACTTCCTTGGGCACCTCTGTTAATGAGGCACCACAAAGTAACAGAGACATACTGTTCTACCCCAGGGAACAGAAAGCTCAAATCCAGTTCCACCACTGACTTGCCATATGTCTTTGGGCAAGTTCCATGATCTCTATGGGATCTAGTTTCCCCAACTGTAAACTGAGGATAGTCTTCCCTGTCACTCCCAACCTTACAGGATTGTTTCAAGGACAACTTGAAAATAAGAGCACCATATTATATGTCATTCATGGCATGACGATGACCATAGTAATTAATGCTCTCTAAGATTACTATTCCAAGGCCACACTGTGACTCACGTTTATCAGAAGGAGAGGCATACATTTTTCTATATCATTACCCTCGTATACGCAAGCAATGAAACCTGTAATTATTTTCTTCTCAATTTATTTCTCCCCTTTATAAATCATTTAAAATTACTAATTTCTCTTCAGGTTGTATCTTACCAATAGAATATAAGATCCCTGAAGGCAAAGATGCCTTTGTTTGTCATCTCTGTATGTATCTCATCTAGCATAGTCCTTGACATATGGTAGTTGAGTTGAGTTGAATTTCTCTTTCAAGAAAACTGTAGCTTCATGAAGGTAATGGAATACTATTATGCCATAAGAAATGGAGATGATACGGACTTCATAACAACCTGGAAAAACCTACACAACATAATGCTGAGTGAGCGGAGCAGAGCCAGGAGAACATTGTACACAACCACAGATATACGGATTCTGTGAGGACCAATCCTGACAGACTTTGCTCTTCTCAGAAATACAAGGTGCAAGGACAACTCCAAAGGACTCACAATGGACAATGCTATCTACATTCAGAGAAAGAACTATGAAGTTTGAATGCAGATTGAAGCACATTTCATGCTCGCCTTTTTCTCTTCTCTTTTGTTTTTGTTTTTGGGTTTTTTTTTTGGTTCTGTTTCTTTTTTCTCATGATTCATTCCATAGGTCATAATTCTTCTCCGCAACTTGACTAGTATATAAATTAATTCAATGTGAAAGAAAAAAAAAAGAAAACTATAGCTTCTTAACCTGTTTTTTCTCAGTTCAGAGGACAGCCAGATTACTATTTGAAGTCCCTTACAACTGAAGGAGTATATGAATTTGTGTATTGTGCACTTCCATATGATGTGCTAGATATCTCTCCAAGGCCTGTAAATTCAATCTGCGAGGCAAGGCAAGAACAGGTGTTATGGGATGGCAGGAAAGTAATTTCCCCTCTCTGAGCCTCACCCTATCTACTACAGAGAGTAGTTGAGGGAGTCAGTGAGATCATATATGTGAAAGCATTTTGTAAACTGTAAAGCATTTCAGATATGTAAGTTATTATAATTGGGAGATTTTAACTTAAGAAGCCTTTGGAAAACAAACTTTAAAACATACTGAAAATGGCAAAGGAAGCATGCAGACCTATAAGCATGAAGATCTTGGAGACTCCCGAGGTTTTATGGCAGAGATGAGGTCTTATTTGCAGAAATTCTGACCTCAATTAACCTTGCATTGGTTGACACTTCTGAACAAGATTAAACCTTTGACACTTGATTTCTCTCACTTGACATAATTCCTAGCTCTTTTGAAGAGGATAAGAAATCCTCGTAGTGCTGTAAAGTCTTAATAGTGAAACAAAAGAACAGAGAGGATTTGCCATCTGAAGGAATGAAAATAAAACTTTTTCAAATAGTGAATTAACAAAAATAAAGAATAGAAGTTTCTGTGGAAATAGAAAGGAAAAAAAAGTCTTATGGTAGGTAACCTTTACAAACAGGAAGCATAATGGAAAAATACTGGACTTAGAGTCAGAAAACTTACAATTTCCTGCAATTTCAGCCATGAACCAGCTACGACTTTGAACAAGTCATTTAACCTTTCCATTCTTCAGTTTACCAAGCTTGACCGCACTATCCTTCTTCACATTTGCATCCCTGGAACCATCCTCAATGCTTCAGTCTCCCTAATCCTGCCCTTTATTGATAAATGATTGACCAATAATTTACTGAATCTCCACAACTGTAACCCCACAAGTTTTCACATTCCCTCCCTTCTCTCTACTCACACAGTTAACATACTAGTTCAGTTCTTCATCACTTCAGACCTGTCTTAAGTCTCCTCATTAGTCTTCCTGATTTTAATCTTTTTCCTTAATCTAACTTCCACAGAACAGTCACAATAATATTCCTTACATTGACATAAGAAATTATAAAAAAGAATTCAGTGGAGCAAGGAAAGATTTACACAAATAGATGCAAAACAAAATAAGCAGAACCAGGGAAACAATATACATAATGAAAACAAAAACAGAGATAACAGCAAAAAATGAAACTGAATGTTATGGAATTATAGTGACCAAGTTTGTCTCTAGAGAAAATGTGAGAAAATATATGTCCTTTCCCTCTTAGCAAAAGTGAGGAACTATAGGTGATAGAAGACAGAAGCTAACAATAAAAATATGATGAGAAACACAAAACTTGCCCAAACAAAAATAATATTCCCAAAATTTTTGAACATGTTTTCTTTTTTTTTTCTTTTTGGCTGGGCAATTGGGGTTAAGTGACTTGCTCAAGGTCACACAGCTAGTACATGTGTCAAGTGTCTGAGGCGGGATTTGAACTCAGGTCCTCCTGACTCCAGGGCCGGTGCTCTACTCACTGCACCACCTAGCTGCCCCCCGAACATGTTTTCTTGCTCAAAAATGTTTAGTGACTTAATATCACCTGTAGTTTAAAAGAGATGCCACTCTGCTGGAAATTTAAAGCCCTTCACAATCTGGTTCTTTCTATCTTTCCAGATTCATTAATATTGCTCAGATCTTTTCACAGATATTTATATTCCCACCAAACTGTCCTCCTTACATTTCTCAATTCATCTTGCCCCTGTATGCCTTTCCACAGGATATCTACCTTGACTGGAATGCAGTCCTTCCTCGACTTCAGTTCTGAGAATCCCTACCTTCCTTCAAGGCTGAGACCAGGCGCCACTTCTTACAGGAACCCTTTCCTGATCTCTTAGTTACAGTGTCTTCCCCTCCTTATATGATCTTATATTTACCTATCTATTTAGATAATTTATCCCCCACTAGAGTCTAAGCTCCTTGAGGGCAGTGGTTGATTTGTTTGTCTGTTTTTTGTTTATATGTTTCCAGATCTAGCATAGTGCCTAGCTCGTATCAGGCACTTGAATGCAAATGAAGGTATTAGACTTAGATGGTTTCTAAGATCCCTCTAGTTTAACATTTTATAAATCTAAGAGAGATGCCAAAGTTTTTAGGAAAAATGAAATGTTCCCAATCACAGGGCTAAACTTTTCCATTTTATCCCGAATATTTATGGGGAAATTACTGCAGACAGAGCATTTTGAAAGGGGTGGGGTGGGGGCAGAATATATACATTTATTAGACACAATTCTTGCCCTCAAGAATCTTACATTCCAGTAGGGTAGAAATGATATAGTCTATGAAGAATAGATTTGCTTTGAGAGTGTTACAAATTTAAGAAAGAAAGGAAGGAAAAAAGGAAGAAAAGAAGGAAGGAAGGAAGGAAGGAAAGAAGGAAGGAAGGAAAGAAAAAGAAAGAGACACAGCTATAGATATCTCTATATATTATATATCTATATGTGTGTATGTGTATATATATACATATACATGGAGAAACAGAGAGAGTCAGAGAAACAGAGACAGAGACAGAGAGAGAACTTAAAGAAGACTTAAGAGGAATAAAGTAGCTATTTTTCAGTATTTGTATTATTTTCATGTGACAGAAGGATTAGACTTATTTTGCTTAGTCCTGGATGGGAGAACAAAGAATAACATATAGGTGTTAAAGAGATACAGATTTTGGCTCAATATTTATTTTAAAAAAAATAAGCAAACAGCCTTCTTAACAATTAGTATTGTCCCCCAAATGTAACAGGTTGCTTTGGGAAAAAATGGATTCCCCATCACTGGAAGTCTTCCAGCAGAAGATTATTTTCTAGGTGATTTTTCCAAATAGGCTTAAGTGCTATTCTCCCAGCTATCTATACTAGTCGTGATAACTTAGGTTTTGGAATGAGATTCTGATTATATGTAATATATATCATAATATCTGTGACTACTGTTTCTATGCCCAATTGGTATTTCACACATATTGGGTACTTCCTTTACTTCCACCTTTGAGGGAGTTCCTGGGAGGATGATAGGGGGAAGGGACTTAGCCCTAGACTAGAACCAAAGGTAAATATGTTCTTTGGGCATATGATATGGGGGGTAGAGTCAATAAGAAGCTCATTCCTCCATTGAGAAGTGAGACAAACCTAGAGCAATGAATCCCAGGGAAACCAGAATGGCAGATTAAAGACCAGGCTTAGTGTAGGTCACAGGCCTCCAGCTCCTGCAGTCTCAGCTGAATGGTATGTACCTAGCCACTGTTCTAGATTATGTTCCCACAGTCCTTCATTACTGTCTCTCTCTCAGCCTATGACAACTAACACCAAAATCAACAGCTAGTTTCCCAGACTCCACTGGTCCAACCAGTTAGCTACCAGAGCTGCTGAGCTAAAAGCCCTAGGTTATATAGGGTGGAGGATGGGGAAATGGAAAAAGCGCTTCATCCAATTAACCAGTTCTATATAAAAATCACAGAAAATTGTCTAGGCTTCGTTACGCTCTGTTTGCTTATGGAACTACATGTGTTCGTGTGTGTTTAACTTCTCTTCAACAAGACTCAACAAGTTCTAGATATGCAGTCACTTTAATTATTCTTCATTATGCCAAATAATGTGTTAGATGCTCTACTGGAGTGCTCAAGACTTGAGAAGCCACATGCACCTGACTGGGTTGGAGTTTGTTGACTCCAGAATCTGCCAGTTCCCTCCAGAATCAAACATAAAGTCCTCTGATTGGCAACTAAAGCCCTTTACTCCCTAGTCTCTTCCGATCTTTCCAGTCTTCTCACACTTAACAATCCTCCATAACCTCTGGGAACCAGTTATGCTGACCTTCTTGTTGTTCCTCACACAAGGTTGTTGTAACTTCCTTCTCTGTGTCTTTTGACTGGTTGTCCACCATTCCTTACTTCCTGAATTCCCTGGCTTTCTTCAACTCCTACTATATGCAGGACTCCTCCCTTTGCCCCCAATAATAATGACTTTTTTATAAGATTGCTTTCTATTTCATTGTTTGGGTTTTGATGGCTCAGAACGAGTATAAATAGCAATTGTTTCTGTTCTGGGCAGAAACTCTGGGGGTCTTCCTCTCTCATACTGATTTTTTTTTGGTGAAAGCAAACTAGGCTGTCTTTTGTCTCAATTCTTACCTATCCTTTAATTGCTTGAATGGGGCTGCTTCAGACAAACTGAGACCTGGGAAAGACAGGTCTCCCACTGTATCTGGGGTCATCACCAGTCATCCTGACCCATGTCTTGCAGCCAGACTCTGATGACTGAGAAGGAGAGTGAGGACAATGACTTTGTATAGTTCCCTCTCACTTAAATCCAATTCACTTTCAAGGCATGATATCACCCTCCTGACTTCATTGGCTCCTAAGGAAGAACACCTTCCATATTTCTGTAAATATCTCCAACAGGCTTAGTTGTTTTCATACTTTCTCCCCCATTAGAATGTGAGTTCCTTGAGGGCATGGGCAGTGTTTTTGCTTTCTTTTGTATCCCCAGTACTTTGTACAGCGCCTGGCATACATTAAGCACTTAATAAATGTTTGTTGATTGGCTGACTGACAGTAATTTATGCAGCTGGACAACTCTTTCCACTAAAATAAGACATGCACATGGAAATGTTAAAAAAGAGTGAAGTGGTGACAGTCATTTTGAGACTCAACTGTCTCAGTCTCATATTTGGGAATCATAATAAATAATATTCATATTAATAATTTAACAGACCACTCTGGCCCCCATTATCTGAAGGCCAAGTATGTCGTGCTTCATTCCTCTCCTAAAGGCTCTCTGTAAAATATGTTTAAGAGGATTGTACATATATAGCCTTTATCAAATTGCTTGATGTCTTGGGGGGGGAGGGCAGGGAGGGATGGAGAAAAATTTAAAACTAACGGCTCTCTACAATCACTAAGGGCATGGAGGGGTGGTATCAAGGCTCTCTGTAGATGGCTCCAGCCCCCATTGATGGTGTTCCCCTCAAGTGTATTGGTAAGTCCTTTACATCCCAGTTCCATCTAGCCTCTTAGTAGTCAGTTTAGATTTTAAAAAGAAATATTTACTCCAAAAGGTCTAATCAGCAGCAGCAGCATCTATGCGACATTTAGTGCTTTAATGTGTGAAAAGTTTTGTGTGCATTAGTTCAGTTTATTTCATGACAACCCAGCAAGAGTTGTTTTACCTCTTAATTATGAATTGATATCAATAAATGATTCAAACAGTTATCTTTTAGGAAGAAACATTTACTGAGGTGTCATAGTAACAACAGTGGGTACAGAACAACCTCAGAAAAGTCTGTAACACTCTCTCCTACCAAGATAGTAGAGGAAAGTGGGCTCAAGCTTTGGGAATACAGCTGGCAAAGCTGTGACTTCCAGCTCCTGATTGCTGGAGCTCCTTTTCTTCACTTGATAAAGCATTCATGAAGTTGCTGAATGTAGATTTTTCTGCTGGGCTTCCCATAGATTCTTTTATCCCCTCTGTGTTATAAAAGTTTATTTTAAAATCTCTTCCAGAATAATTTTTTTAAAGTCTAGCCCATTGGTTAAGAGAAAACAAACTGAATGATTTCTTTAGGATTTCCCATATAAAAAGGGCTCCCCCTCCCCATCCCATTCCCTGACCCCAGTAAAAGCCCAGTCACCTTTCCTGTTTTTCTTGTTCCTGAAATGTGAAGAGACATGATTACAAACAAACAAACAAACAAAAACTTGGATAGCTTGGGGAACCTTTTACACTGCTCATCTTTGTTACTGGTATAACTGATAACTACAACTCCTTCCTTGTGTAAAGTGTCCTTGTGGCCATACATCCGTGGGCATCACCTTCACTACTAATGCACTACCCAGGGAAAAAGATCCCCACCAGCTCCTTCTCATCCCCCAGAGTAGCCAAAGATTTAGAAGTCTTGAATTCATAAATAGTTCTTCTTTGAGGTAATTGGGTGGGAGGTCAGGGGATGATAATGTGAGTGAATAAAGCATCAATAAAACATTTTCTAAAAGAAGAAATGGCTCTGGATTTGACCTTAATCTAAATAAATACAGACACTAATGTTACTGATGTACCCCAAAGAAAGGCTAGTATTTACATTAACATATAGATGGATGTGTGTGTGTGTGTGTGTATTTAAATTTGATGAAAAGTTCAAAATCACAGCCTTGGGGATGCTTACTTGGGAATCAGATATCCCACCAGTCCTGTCTCTACAGCTTGGTTATATTGGATGGAAGATCTTAGTAACCGAAGAAGTACAGTAGCAGTGCATAAAAGAGCAAAGAGTTCAGAAGCAGTATAAGAAAAGAAACCACAATCCAACATTTCTCAAGAGATACCACATGACCATGGAGTTAATTTCTATAGAAGTGATGGAAACATCAAAGATCTTGGCAATAAAATCTTGCCTGCCAAGTCTCCATTTTCGTACTTCTTGTTGAGTCTTAATGGCCATTAATGATTACAATATTAGCAATTATGTTTTAGAAAAAAGACAGTTGAGAAAAGGAATATAGCTCTTGATGCTCTTATTTAGAGATCTCAGTTGCTCAGACAGGAGCTAATTCAATTCTGTAATGATGACCATGGCTAGGTAAGAACCTAACTAGTTGTTCTTCAAGGTTGGATATGCCTACCAAAGAAAATAGGCACATAGATGGCAGTTGAGAGGAGGGAATTTCTAGGCTTTTTAAAATTTTAGAACATGGTATTTTTAGCATCACATTTCAGAAGGACATTGGCAAGCTATTGAGTCCAAAGGAGAGCATCCAGAAAGTTAAGGGGTTTTGGAATCATGCCAAACCAAGATAGGTTGAGAATATTTAGCGTGGAGATGAGAAGATTTAGGGGATGAGGGAGCAGTGATAGCTGTCTTCCAGTATTCAAAGGATTGTTGTTTGGAAGAAGAAACAATTATTCATTTTTAACTTGTTCCCAAATGGCCTAATTAGTAGAAATGGGTAGAAGTAATGTTGAGACAGTGTTTGCCCAGAAATAAGTAGGCTGAATGGATCCTAATAAAGCAAAGACAAAATTAACTTCCTTAGAAGAAAAAGAGTCACCTATCACTCCAGGACTTCAAATGGTGGTGTAGAGGAGATTTCTATTCAGACATAGACTTAACTAGATGGTGTCTGGAGTTCTTCCCAACTCTCAAATTCAAAGTCCTTATATCAAGTAAAGACTACTTGTACTTTTTCTATTACATCATTGAATGCAGATTGAACATTTCCTCATTTTACAGGTAAGGAAACTGAGGTTAAGAAAGATAGCAGGTTAAGATAGCAAGGTTAAAGTATGACTTCTGACTCCAAATCCGGAGTTCTTTCCAGTATGCTGCACTAGGTAAGTCATCATCAAGGATCATCATTCAAGGTGGGGGGTAATTCTCTAAAGGGCTGGACTCTAAACTCCCTTTAAAAATATGAGCAAATATTCATGTTCCAGAAAGCAGGTGGGTTGACTGAAATATTGACTGAAATATTGATTGAAATATCATAAATCTTATTATTATTCCTTTTTAATATACCCTCATTTTCCTATGTACTGAGATATCATAGGGCTGAATATGAAGTTGCTTTCCTTTTTCTTCCTGAGTCAACAATTCGCATTTTTTGTTTAATTTTATTTTTGTTACAACAGTGATGAAGAGATGGGAACTGAAAGGGTTAATCTTATTTTGTGCATGGATTCAAGACAATATGAGAAATTTGCTCATAATACCTTGACGAAATAAGAGATGGAGCTGAATAGGGAAATTCCTACTCCCACTCCTTGGAATTAACCACTGGCCACAATTCCTCCTTAAGTGTTTTGAAAAGTTCTAATAGAGTTTGTCGCACACACACGGAGACACTCCTTTAAATCATTCTGCTGAGGTTAGGGTGTTCTCTTCTCCCCCAAATCCAGAACTTCTTCAGGTTCAGCCAATTACTGAGCCATGGAGCCAAATTCTATTTTTAGTGGCTGCTGCTCCCTTGTTTTGCTAGTTTAGCCCAGACAGGAAACCACCCTGTCTGGAAGGGCTCTGTTAGATCCCAGGAGAGCAATCACACTCAGGTGTGAGAACTTCAAGGCAGCAAAGGGATGTTCCCATTAATTACTGTGCATGACTCAAGAATGGACAAGGACAAACATTGCTTCTTCAATGGCTATTTAGTTCATACATAGAAAAGGTAGAAAGAAATTGTCCATATCAAAAAGAAATCAGGCCAAGAGCCTCAAAAAGAATACCTTAAGCTCTGCCTCTTTGCCCATTATTCTATGTTTTCCAAGAAATTTACTGTAGAATTTGTAATGTCTTGGTTGAAATCAGATCCTTATGTATAAGGCAAGAGACATAGGATCAAAAATTTAGAGATGGAAAGGACTTTAGAAATAACATTAGAAATAACATTTAGAAATAACAGGAAACTGAAGTCAAGAAACATTAAGTGACTTGGGGAAAGGCACACAGGTGAGAAGTGGCCAAGCTAGAATTACAACTCAGGTCTTTTGATTCCATATCCAAGCTAGAATTAGAACTCAGGTCTTTTGATTCCATATCCAACTCTTTCCATTGTATGTCAAACAATGGTATTAATATACCTACCAATGGTATACATGTATAAATTATTTACATATTACATGTAATATGTTTAATAAATATATCTCAATGCATATATATATGTATGGGTGTACATATGTGTATTTGTATTATGGAAAGGAAGGTAAGCACTATAAATTTTTTGAGTAAGCCAGAACTATTTATTGTCCTACAATGTGTGTTTATGTATATTTGTATGTATGTATAATACATACATACACATGTATGTATGTATGTGTACATATGTGTATACCAGAGATAAGTAATTGTGTCTTTGACATTCCCAGTTTCTCTTGACTTTAGCTTGTTTTGCATATGATGAGCTAATTATGAAATATAGAACTGGTGGTGTATTAGGCCTGATTAGTGTCCAGGAAAGACTTAAGTGAAGAAAGGGTGAAAGGAAGGAAACTGTCACTAAACCACTAGGAAATATGTTCACTATTACTCATATCATATCATGATATTAATATTCATCCCCCAACAAGTCCTGGTTGTCCATCTGTCCTTCAGGCATGCTCAGGATGAGGAGTGCTTCCCCAGTTTTCAGCTTTTCCTTTCCCCCAACTCCTGGACTTCCTGACTCTGCTCCCCTCATCCTCTGCCCCAGGGTATGTCTGGGGAAACCGCCATCTCTCCAGTTATGGTGCTGCCTGAAACAACAGCCTGAAACCACATTTCACACAGACTGCCCAAACCCAAGTTATTAAAAAGGCATCACCAAAACTGCAACATGCAAGCCCAGTGTCCTCAAGCTCTTTGATTTGCATGGTTTAAGACTGGGCTGTTTAATACATTCATCAATTACACATGTGGCAAGGTGAATCACAAAATCTCAGACATGGGAGGGACCTCAAGGCTCATCATATCTGTCGAAGAATCCTCACCACAATGTCATTGGCAATTGGTCATCCACTGCTTAGAGACCTCCAGTGAGAGAGAATCCACAGATACGCATATAAGGCTGCTCATCCCACTTTTGGACAGCTAGCAAGGTTTGTTAGCAAGTTCTTCCTTACCACAAGCCTAAAGCTTCCTTTCTGCAATTTGCACTCATTGTTATAGTTTCTGTCTCTAGAACCTATCAGAACAAATCTAATCCCCCTTCCATTTGATAAATGTTTAAATCTTTAAATGACTTCTCTCCTTAAGTCTTCTCTTTCCTAATCTAAAGAAAGATCCTCACTTCTATCACACAATTTTCATACTCGCATGGTCTTCAACCTTCTCACCATCTTGATCATCTACCTCTGAACGTGTTCCTTCCTAAATGTAGCACTTTGGAACTGGTGATGGCACCAAAGGTGTAGCTTGTTAAGGATAGAATGTATTAACAATATTATTTCACTTCTTCTGGATACCACATCTGTGAACGCAGACCAGCATAGGTCTAGATTTCAAGTTGCCAAGTTCTTATTGTTGTTGAGTCCTATCTGGCTGTTCATGACCCTATTTGGCAATTTTGGCAAAGACACTGAAGGGGTTTGCCATCTCCTTCTCCAGCTCATTTTACAGATGAGTTTACTGAGGCAAACAGGTTTAAGTGACTTGCCCAGGGTCACACAACTAGTAAGTGTCTGAGGTCAGATTTCAACTCAGGAAGGTGAGTTTTCCTGACTCCAGGCCTGGTATTCTACCCACTACATGACCTCCACTGTTGAATTAATTTAACTTGAAGCTCCCTAAAACCTTGAAATATTTTATTTATGAGCTATTCTCTAGCCACAGATAAGGAAGGCAAGCCAGCCTAACTGAAGCACCAAGGTACCCCGAGGAAGAGACAGGTGGATTCATGTTTAAGACAAGTCAAACAACCACCTTTACCTTGACCACCATTTCCCTTCAGACTCTGATGGTGACAACCTGAGACCTGAACCCATGAACCATGGTGCTTCTGGCTCAGTGCCCTCAACCATTATTCTTGGAAGCAACCTCTGCGGAGATGTAACCTGGCGAATGTTTCTTCAGGTGCTACAGTCACGGCTACTGAAGACCCCGGAAAGAAAGTTCTTGTCATCAAAGTCTTTGGTTTTGCCAAGTGATTCAAAATAAAAAATTGTTAAGATTTCATCAGTGAAAATGATATTAAAGAAGAAGCATTAATATCTACTCTGCTGTTGCACCCAAAAGACCATGGCAGAGAACTCCAGCAATATCCAGACAGTTGAAATTCTCCATTACTAGAATATCATGTTTAATGCCAAGTTTGTCCTCTCTGATCCTCATCTGATTCCTCCTTTTATCCAAATGGTCTATATTATGACACTGAATAACACTTCTGTTTTTTTTTCTCTGTTGACCTTCACTCAAATGCTTTCCACTATAATTTCCAGCTCACATTTCTGAATTTCTTCACAAGAGTTATATTTTTATCATGTAATGTCATTTTATCACCCTTAATTAATCTATTCTGTTCCGTTTGAATAAGTTCCTTCCAAAGCCATCATCATGAGTCATAAGTTCCATCCCATCTCATCCAGTGTTGCTGATATCGCCTCATGGTGCCTGACATGAGGTGAGTTAGTATTACACAGGGGGAAACAAAAGTGATGTTATCATGCAGATGATGATGATGATGATGATGATGATGATGATGCAAAATTTTGTTAATTTCCTCTTCTCTAGGGAAGTTGATCTTTCCAGATTCTACCATCCCCCAGTTGCCTAGTCATTAAGTCCAATTTCCTACTTGACTAGAATGCCTGAGAACCATCTTATTGCACTTTGCATTGGCAAGTAAGAAAATACTTTTGAAAGTCCATGATAAAGAAAATGGTTGCCATATTCAAATATTACTCAGCGTAACTGCTCAACAAATGACAATTCAACAAATATTTATTGAGTGCCTACTCAGTACAATACGCTATAGTAGCTCCTGAAAGGGATACAAAGATTAAAAGGATGCATCCCTACCTTCAAGGAGCTTATATTCCAGTACAGAATTTTTTAACCTGGGGTCTGAACTATTTAAAAATAATTTAATTATTGTATTTCAAATAATTGGTTTTCTTTGTAATATTATGTTCACTGTTTTATATTTTATTTTAAAATATTCTTCTTAGAAGGGGTCCTTTGGCTAAGGAGGCCTATGACTTAAAAAGAGGGTTAAGAACCCATGTTCTGGCTGGAGAAGGGAGCTACAAAGCTGAAAAAGACACCATCCCTAACCTCAAGCAGCTTATAGTTTAGTATAGGGGTTCTTGATCCGGGGTCTATGAATACACACACACACACACACACACACACACACCATATACATACATACACATATACAATATGTGTATGTATACATACATATGCATATATATACACCTATGTGTGTATATGTATACATATACACACACATATATGTATGCATGTATGTAGGTAGGTATATCCTTTTCCCCTTGAATTGTTTTAGGAAGATTACCTAGCAAGATATGGTACTGGACACTGAGGTCCTCTCCTGAGCTGAAATGCCCAGCATTTAAACTCTACTGCAGAGAATACAACTCTATTGTCTTGCCACATTGTCTGATTGCTAAATGTATGCATCCCTAAAACACTATCTTATGGAGAACTCACACATGGCAAGCACTCACACAGAGGTCCGAAGAAACAATACAAGGACACTTTCAAGGTCTCTTTGAAGAACTTTAGTATCATTTATAAGACATGGGAGACACAGGACCACCCAGCATGGCATGCCCCCATCAAAGAAGATGCTGTGCTCTACGAACACAGCAGAATCATAGGAGCACAAAAGAAACGTGAGATGTGCAAATCTAAAGACATCTCCATCCCAAATGTTCAGACTATTGAGGTAGAGCCTTCTGAGATCATATTGGTCTGATCAGCCATAGTCAGACACACTGTACCTTGACTCCAACATTGTGGTGTGATTTTGGGCCTTTTTAAGAACAAAGGATCAAAAACAACAGCATACACACACGTGTACATACATATATGTTTCAATATGATTTTTCTTTTGTAATCCTACGTATTTTATTATGTAGTATATGTATGATTGTATATTTTCTGTATATAAGTTTACAGACTCCAGATTAAATATTAAATTAAACATTAAAATTCATAGTTGCCGGATTAAATAAATTAAAATTGGTATGTATGTGTGTGTGTATTTTTATTTAACTATTTCAAAATGATTGGTTTGTAGTCTTTTGTAGTCCTATGTGCCTTTAAAAACATTATTCTGAAGAGGCCATAAGGCTTCACCAGGCTGCCTATGGGATTCATGACACAAAATATGATTAAGAACCTCTGTTCCAATGGAAGAAAGGGAATAAAACAAAGAATGCATTTGGAAGAAAGATAGCAGTCAAGTAGGAGTAATTAACAAAGAGCAAGGGGAGTAGGTTTCTTTCAGAAACTTGTTTTGGTCCCAGACTGTCAGTTTAGGCTACCACATACGTATTCCAAAAACCAATTTAGATTTTTCTACCTCCAGTAAGAATGTCCTAGGTCTCCTTGTTAGATTCACTGTTTTGTTTTTTGTTTTTCCTTTAGAGAAAATGTTTTGTAAAGCAGGTTAGCAAGTTAAATGATAGAATATTATTGTCCTATAGGAAATGAAATATATAAAAAATTCTGAGAAACTTGGGAAGATTTAGATGAACTGATTCAGAGTAAAGAAAAGCAGAATTAGTTCTTAGGAAAATAATATACAAAGTGACCAGAATGAAACAGGGAAAAATAATAAAATATATCAGAGTTCAGATTACTGCAATGGTTAATCTTGATTCAGAATTGGTGATAAAATATATTTCTCTCCTCTTAATTGCTGGTGAGCTATGAATGCTTTATATGCTGTTATAGATGGTTAATGTGTTTGTTTTGATCATTTTTTCTCTCTTATTAGCAAGGATTCTCTGTTGGGGAGAGGTTGAAATTAAAAGTGACAGCGATATAAAAATCATTAAAACACATTACAAATAAAATACACAAAAGTTTTTAGATAAAGAAAGCTATGAAAACAACACTTGCTTACTGTGTATGTACTTTTGAAATATCCCTATTTAGTTCATTGCTGTTTGGATTAAGGTACCTAGGCTCAAATCTCAGCTCTGCAACATGCTATACAACCTTAGGCAAGTATCTATCTAATTTGTTTTTTTAAAATTTTATTTGCAAATCTTTTTTAAAATTTATTTTATTCTGAACTTAAAAATAAAACAAGCATTTCCATGACAAAATAGAAAAGAAAAAAATTATTTCATATGAAACTCAAAATCTAGTATGTACAGCTTATGTGTGTATGTATATATATGTATTATTTATATATATTTAAAAGGAATAGCAAGCTGTACTTAATAGATTTGCAGTTTATATATATATATATATATATATGTATGTGCATGTATGTATGTATATGTATGTATGTATCTCAAAGTTATCATGTAACTTTTTTCTTTGTTTTCTTCCTTACTCCACCCCACCCTAGAGATGGCTACCATTAAACACAGATATATGTGTAAAAACATATATATGTAGAATCATCCTATACATGCTTCTATTTGTCAGTTCTTTCTCTGAGCACAGATAGTGTCATCCTCCATAGGTACTTTGTAGTTAATTTGGGTATTTATAATAATCAAAATGACCATCTAATTTCTCTCAGCCTCAGTTTCTTCCTCTACAAAATGGAGTTGGATTAATTATATGACCTCAGTGGTCCCTTCAGCTCTATGTCTAAGGAACTAGGAAACATCTGAATCAACAGAATGAGAACTCAAAAACTGAGAAAATCAAATCTGCCTTGATTCATAACAGGAAGATTAATGAGTCTGAGTTGTCTTTTTCAGATAGCCAACCCATCACCAACAAACAAATTACAAGTAAAAATGCCATCAGAGTAGGAAATATTCCAGTTGTGAAGAAAGAAGAGTCTCCAGAGTGAAGGTATTTTGCCAAAAAGAAGGTCGTGCAATCTTTCCTCAAACTTATGTTTACCTAGTACTGTGGGAAGAACACATGACTCTGGAGTCATGAGGATAGGGGTTCAAATCCCACTTCGTATGCTTATTACCTATATGACCTTAGACAAGTCATTTACCTTCCCATGCTTATTTTTTCCTTATCTTTAAAATGAGGGGGGTGTACTAAATGAGCTTTGGGGTCTATCTAGATTCATGACATCTCCACCTGAGATGCTAATTTTTGTGCACTGTTCCCTAGAAGGAGTGGGATAAACTGAATAACCTCTGGTGGCTGCTTTCTTTCCAAGGAGACCAGAAAATTAATTTCTCAGGGGTATTTACATTATTTTTGTAGAAGTCTAGGTTTTAAAATGAGTTTCCAAAAATTCCTTGGAAAACAAAACGTAAATGTGCTCATAGTGATGGACCTGGAGTTAGGAAAACCTGGGCTCAAATACTATTTCCTTAACCTACTGGTTGTGTTACCATGACCTGCCATTTAAGCTCTCTGACCCTCTGCTTTTCATTTGTAAAAAGGGGTGTGGGTACTAATAATATCTATCATATTTACCTCTAAGGGTTGTTGTGAGGCTCAAATAATTGTCTAAAGTGTTTTGCAGACTTCAGGTCAGTTGTTATTAATATTTTTAATTCATTATCTCCAAATTTCATTCAACCTTACTCTAAAAGTTTGGATTCTGGGACATAAAGATCAACTCTGAGCTTCATAAAGCTTTAGAAAGTTTGAAACTAATATTGTGCTATATTGGAGCCTATCCCTTGAAGTAGCACATAGTAAGTGTTTACTATATTCTTCCTTCTCTCCTTTCTCCCTTTTTCCTTCCTTTCCTTTCTTCTCTCCTTTTTTCATTCTTCCTTCCTTCCCTCCTTCTTTCTTCCTTCACTCCTTTATTCCTCTGTTCTCTTTCTCTCTTTCCTTCCTACTTCTTTCCTTCCTTCATAGCATGGTAGAAAGAGCAATGGATTCTGAGCCACAGGGCCTTGATTTGTGTGGGACTTTGAATAAGCCCCTCCATTTCACTAAATTTGTTTGCTCATCTGTAAGATGAGAATCGTAAAAATTATAGTACCTTCCTCTTAGGACTGTTATGAAGAATGAATTGTGTAAGCCTCAAAGCATGATAAAAAATATAAGCCAGTAGTTATTATAGTTTTAAATTCAAACTGCTTAGAAGCTTAAATCAATGCAAGTCTTGGTTTTCTAGCCAGCATTAGGTGCTAAAGTACTGCCTGCTCTATGTCATTACCTTTACCACCCACACCACCAACCACCACCTAGTCCAGGATGTAGTTTAGTTGCTCTGAAACATTCCTACAGAACTATTCCCTGGCCTAAGCAGACAGGCAACAAGGACTCTCCTCCCCATCCTGCACTGCACACACACACACACACACACACACACACACACATGCCTGTGCACACACATATACACATGCACACGGACACGCACATGCACACACACGCCCACACATACACAGAGTCACAATGTGGTACTTAGGTCAGACTGATGGAAGCTTACCAAATCCAAGGTTTTCTGATGCTTTCCATCTTCTTGGGAGGTGTTACCTTTTCTTCCTATCAATCAATCAACAAGTATTTTGAAGAACCCAGAATGGTTCTGTGCACAAAGGTGCTATGTGCTAGGTGCAGAATGTTCAACCTGTCATTTACCAAAAGCCTAAAGAGGTCATACTGCTTGTCTTCTTGGATGGAGACAGGAATGGCAGGAACATAGGTAAGGTAAAGAAGTTCTTTCTCTAGTCAAATGAAAGATGAAGCAAGAGAAGGAAGTCTCAGCCTCTTTGCCTTGAATCTGACAGGTTCTCAAGTCAACTGCATTTGACATTTACCAAAAAATATCAAGGCACTAACCTCAAAAGATATTCAATGCCAGGAAAAAGTGGGAGAGAGAGAGAGAGAGAGAGAGAGAGAGAGAGAGAGAGAGAGAGAGAGGGAGAGAGAGAGGGAGAGAGAGGCATAGACACAGGCAGAAAGAGACAGAATAAGAGAGAAGGAAGGGAGATAAACAAACCAACTGCAATCCTATTCTAATTAAAACTCTGAAACTCTGCCAGTCTACACCAAGCACGCTGTTGTTGTTTTTCAAGGCTTCATTTCATTAAGACCAGGAGTTGGGCAAGTTTCCCTCCTGATTACAGGCCAATATGCTTCTCTGTTATTGCTACCACATTGAAGTTGGGGGGAAAAACACAGATCTGGCATCATCACCCTAGACAAATTTACATTTCATTGTGGACGATTATGTTTGCTCACCTTTGCTCAGCCCTGATCTCTTCCAGCCAAATAAACTTTTTTTTTTGATTCAGACAGAGGAAAAAGAAATAAAGGGGTGTGTGTGTGTGTGTGTGTGTGTGTGTGTGTGTGTGTGTGTGTGAATATATGCTTCAACTTAAAGGATCCCTCATAGATACTTTAGAAATGGGTTTATCTGTTACACATGATAGTTTTACATTTAAATTATACCTTGATTCATCATTGCTAAAGCTGTAAAGGGAGGAAAAGGTCCCTAAAGATATATGTGCTAGATCTCTGGTGTAAGTATTATTTCCTATTCTGGGAATAGCACTGAGCACTACAAAGCAGAATTCTCTAAAAGTTATGTTTGTCTTAGACACCACATAAGGAGATATAGATATCAAAGGAACCTTATAAAATGGGTAGAATGCAAGCTTCTTCATGGTAGGTAATGTTGGCGTACACACACACACACTCATATATAGATACATATATATGTATATACACATATACACATACATGCATATACACACATACACACATGTATACACATACATAAGTACATACATACATACATATATTTATGTACATATATATATATTTTTTCCTTAACATAGGTGACAGGGATTTAGCCTTGGAGTCAGGAGTACCTGTATTCAAGTCCTGCCTATGACATAAGAGTTATATTAGCATAGGCAAGTTACTCAGCTTCTAGATCCTCCAGGCAAATATCTAAGATTCTAAGTTACAGAAGAATTGTGTCAGGAAGGGGAGTTTCTACACTAGATTCTCTTTTGGATATGAAATCACAAGAATTTTTCCTATTCCATTCCCCATAAAAATGAGAGAGCCAATATAGATTCCTTGGATTCTTTCCAGCTTCAAAATTCTATTTATGTTGTGAAAAGCTCTAAGAAAAGATAAACTGATACAGTAAGAAGAGAAGTTTCTATGATAGGACTCTCAAAAGAACACTTCAAAGTTATGGCAAAAGTATATAAACATCCATTACTGCACAGATATATACGTACATTCCAAATAACCTGGAAAATGTTATAATTAGTTTGAAGGTTGTAGTAATAGGCAGGCAAGTGAGAGAGGGAGGGAGAAAGAAAACAAAGACAGAGACAGAGAGAATCAAGAGAGAAAAATGGAAAGAAATGTTTACATGTTTCTGTTTTCATTGTTTTTTTTGTTTTGTTTTGTTTTTGGAAGAGGATTGAAGGACAAACAGTCAAGTTAATTCTATTAAGGCTTTGAGGGCCATCTCCAGTAATCTTTATCTCTGTCTTGCCACTGGATCCCAAGGAGAAAGTGAGGCTGGTGACCTTGCACAGCCCTCCCTCACTTAAACCCAATCCACTTGCAAGTCATGATATCACCATCCTGATGTCATGGTCCTCTTTGAGAATGAAGGACAAACAACAAAAATTATGCCTGTGATTTCTTACATTTTGAGATCTAATATTCTATAATCGTATACTCCTACCTTGATGCTTTCTTGTGCCATTCGAATAAGAAATTGCCAAATGAATTAACTAATTTGAGCAACTCTGTGAATGACAAAACATTTCATAAGCAGTTTTGAATGCTCTGTGTCCCCCATCCTTCACAAACAACAAACAACTACTGAAGGAAATAATTCCATTTATCACACACACACACACACACACACACACGCCCCAAAAAGTTATGAAATTCCACCAATCATAGTCTAATAATTCCCTAGGCTATCCCCTCCATAGTCACACTGTAATATACATAACTTTATTCAATCCCAGAAAGTCACCCATGGGATTCTTGATTCACCACAATTCATTGCCAAGATCCGACCTAGGTTGGTTAGTCACTAACTTCATCTCAAGATGGAGGAGCCACTCTGGATTTCAAAGTTTAGATCTTCAGCTCAACTTGAACTAACCCCAAACATTTTTTTCAGTTTTGCCTATTTCTAAGGAGACTGAAAAAATAAAATGGATTCCTAGCTGCCATAAGACAGGAGGCTAGAACAGATAAGCCTTGAAGAGGTTTTGCTGGTGACTTTTTTTTTAATTTATTAACTAACCAAATATTGGCCAATCTTTCCCACGCTCTGGTTGCTGACATGCATGATAATAGAACCATTAACTCCAGATGAATGAGTCTGTCATACTTATTCACAAAGCCATTAGGAGAGATATTTGGGAGGGCAGAAGGATCTTCTATTCTACTGATAAAATCATATCACAAAAGCCTTGCTCAAAGATACTCAAATGGTCCCACAGGTTAGTATTGTCCAAACTGTGCGTCACATATGAGGTATGTGTGTGTGTGTCTGTGTCTGTGTATGTGTGTGTTTAAGTTCATATTCTGTTCTGGATTTAAATCTCCACTGAAAACACTGAAAAGAATAATTTATTAGTTTTTCAATGGTTATGTGCCCGGGCAAAAGCTCCATAAAAATTATTTTTGCAAGAGTGGTTTCAGTGGCAGGAGGGAGGAAATAGGATAACAATAATCATAGCTTTAAGGTTTGCAAAGAACTTCATAAACATTATCTTATTTGAGCTTCTCAAATACTCTGAGAGGCCCATGCTCATGTTATGCCCATTTTACAGATAAAGAAATTTAAGCTGAGACTCAGGGAATTTTCAATGTACCCGCAGCTAGTAAATGTCTAAAGAAAGACTTGAAACCACATCTTCCTGATTCCTAGTCTAGTGTTCTATTTAACATGAGACACATGTGCCTTTGACCTATGCTAGAGCAGTCTATGGATCTCCAAATTCAAAGAATCTGTCTACGTATAGATGGTCTCTCGCCAGGCATGGAAGGTGACTTAACCTTAATCACAACTGATGCATGATATCAGTGGGCAATGAAAAGCAGCTGACCAAAAGGCCCTGGAGCTGGAGATACACACTCTGAGTGCCTATTAAAGTCTCCACTAGCCCACATCCTGTTTTCTTTCAGGCTCTGGATAAATCTACATAGCTGGATTGTCTCTGGAAGTCCCTTCCAGATCTGGCTCTCTATGCTGCTGGAGGAATTTGGTTTCCCCAGGATCTGTTTAGTCTCCCTTGGTGTTTCTGCACCCCTGAGAGGAATAATCTTCCATCAGAGAGGCCCTGCTGCTGGATATTCTTCCACAATTCCTTTATATGCGGAACACGAAAAGACACAGGTCAAAAATTCATCCTGGACCTCATGGAATCATTAACCACAAATAGAACTTAGGGTTTTTGGTTTCCAGTTCAATAGCTCTCCCCAATTCTTTATTTTACTATATACAAAGTGACAAGACAGGGCAGGGCAAGATGGTGAGACAGAATGGTACTTTGTTTTGCAAATGTGAAGTATATAAAATATCATGCCTTTGCTTAAATTTTGGTATCACTTTACACAATATACTTATATGACTAAAGTATACACACATATACATATATACACACATATGCATATACATACAGATATATAACTATTTCAATATCAGTTTCCTTTGTAATCCTACATATTTTATTTTATGCATTTGAAAATATTATTCTGAGAAGGGGATCCATATGTTTCACCAGACTGCCAAAGGGGCCCATGACAAACCAAAAAATTAAAAACCCTTGAATTAAAGTGTGAAAAATTGAAATGACTGTTAAAATATCTTGTATAGCACTGAAAGTTAAATGCACTTCATGGAATTCATGTCACAGAATTAATCCTAAGTATCCAGAAAATCAGCAACCTATACCCAAAATTCATTATTGTCATTTCTAGATTTATCTTAAACATGTGTACACTGAATTTAATCCAATATGGATTATATCTGGATATCTGTCAAAGTTAAAGTTTGTTTAACACCCTTCACTATGCCATAGGCCATAGCAGTATTAGAATTATCAAAGAGGTGGTTAAAAACAACATTTAGGCTTGGAATAAGATTTTTTTTTAAAATCCTAACAATATTCCTTGCCAGGCATAGCAAACAGCATTCATCGGTTAAATAAATAAAGCATTAAGCACAGAAGGGTCGGCACAAGCACAGATCTATCCATTTGCTCACACAACACTTTGTAGCTCTCTTGTTCTTCTTTCGCATGTCTTCTGCATGATAATTAGTTGCATATGTGCCACATCACCCTGTAAAGGAATAAGTTTCTTCAGGATAGGAAGCATGAGTCATCCCTCTCTGTATTATCCTCATTAATGCTTAATAAATGTTTATGGAATTGACTGATACTGAGTTAAATTTAGGGATAGACATTGGCCCAGAATTGCTAGAATATGGGAAGCTTTCCCCTTTTTTCTCCCGTTTCCTTTGCCCATCTATAAGTAATAACTAGGCTAGTTGGCTCCTGGATTTTGAGGAGCAGGAACACACTGATGTTCAATTCTAATCGAGCTACAGTTTATAAATAAGGCTACAAACCACCAAGACACACAATAACACAGAAAAAGATACAAAGAGATATATATACTTCTGCCTCACTGACAACCTCGGGTGCCAATACTGAAATTGTTGTGATAAATGGAGTTGCATTTATAACACAAGCCCAGAAATACAATATAATTCAATACAGTCGGCAATTATTAAGTGCCTGCTATGTCTGTGACATCATACTAAGTGGTTAGAATATAAAGAAGAAAACAAAAGCACCCCCCACCAAGATTTTGGTGGAGTTGGGAGAGAGAACAGCTGTAACATAGAAACTGATAACTATATATGGGCTCTATGAATTAAGGGCTTGATAAAAAGATTTCCTGTAGGAAGCAGAGCATGAGCTGAGCCTGGACTGAATTTAGGAATTCTAAGAGGCAGATCTGAGAGATGGAGTGTATTTCAGGCTTGGGGGTCAACCTGTGCAAAGTCACAGAGGCGAAAGATAAAGTATCAAGTTTAAGAAAGAGCAAGCTGGCTCTGATGTAGTGTGGGAAGGTAAGGGAAATGACTGCAAAGGTTAGCTGGGTTGTATTTTATCCTAGAGGGAACTACTGAAGTTTCCTGAGCAGAGAGAACTGAAGACCAGTTGGAGTGGGCCAGGGGATTTGGGGTGTATTTGGTTTTATTCAGATGTAAACCAAGAGAACTAAGACTTCTTACAGGGGAGGGGGAGAGATAAGCATTTATTAAGTGTCTACTATGTGCCAGGCACTATTCTAAATTCTTTACAACTATTATCTAATTTGATTCTCACAACTCTCTAAGATAGATATTATTATTATGATTATGATTAATTATTATTTTTTATCCTCATTTGACAACTGAGGAAACTGAGACAGAGGTTAAGCAACTTGCCCAGGGTAACATAGCTAGTAAAAGTCTGAGGTCAGATTTGAGCTCAGGTCTTCATAACTCCCAGTCCAGTACTCTATTTACTCTTTCAACTAGTTGTCTATGCACCATTGTAGTCTGCAGACGCCAGTCACCTTTAATACAAGAAGCTTTGGGGTAGGTAGGTGGCAGCTAGGTGATGCAGTGGACAGAGCACCAACCCTGGAGTCAGGAGGACTCGAGTTCAAATCCAGCCTCAGACACTTATTAGCTTTTCAACCAGGGCAAGTCACTTGACCCCAATTGCCTGTCCCCACCAAAAAAGTACAATAAAGAACAATTGATTGGATAGGAACATATTTAGGGTTTAGTAGAATCCCTTTGGCATCAGGATCTAGGCTCATAGATTCACTCATTGTTTTAACTATCTCCATCTGCCTGCATATTCTCTTCCCTCTGAAGAAAATGACCTTGTCTAACCAGCCTGCATCAATACCATGAACCCTGGACCACTTTTCATTTTCTATTTTACATCATAATTACTTACATGTGTGTCATGTCTCCCTCTAAGATTGGAAGTTCCTTTCGGGTAGGGACAATGAGTCATCTCTTAACCACAATGTACATGCATGTGGGCAGACACGGATACACACACACACAGTCACACCACCACCACCATTCTCTCTCTTCTCTTCACAGTAGTTATTATCATCATGTCTCATCACTGCTGTCTTGAAAAGTTGGTTAAGAGGTATCAGAAAACCCAGGATGTCACTGACATCATCAAGATGCATTAGTTGGGAAGTAGGGCATGAAGCCAGCTGAAGGATGTTAGCTATAACATCTCAAAGTACATACATATGTATATTCAATATGAATTTTTTTCTACAATAATTTTTAAAACTGACATTTACGCAGCACTTTATAGTAACAATGTGGTTTCACATACAATATTTCCTTCCATATACACAGAATCAAACTTGGAAGGATCTTCTAGTCTAACCCGCACCTGCACAGGAGATTCCCTCTACAAGCCTCACTAAGTGGCCACCCAGCCTCTGTGCCTGAAGTTTTACATTAATGTAAGACAGTTTTTTTATAGTTCTAATTATGAGAATTTTTTTTCTTTTGCCTATTGAACTAAACGCCGTTCGTCTTTCCACCTATCACTCCTAGTTCTGACTTCTAGAGCGAAATGGCACAAACCTAATTCCTCTTCCTCAGGATACACAACAAACATTTAAAGACAGTTATTATCTTTCTATCCCATCCCACAACAACAACAATAACCCAGATTAAATATTTCCAATCTGTGTAAAGCATGGTTTCAATTCCCCCTCAAAATCCTAGTCTTTCTATGTTCATAGATTCAAAAATGAAAGCTTATGTAGGGAAAGGCCAATCCTCTCATTTTACAAATGAGGAAACAATGGATGAACTAGGTTAGGTGATTTGCCTAAGGTCACACAGATAGTAAATAGCATAGTCAGGATGTGAACCCGAGTCCTCTAATTCCAAATCTAATATTCTTTCTACTACACCAGTTTGTAAGTGTCCTTCCTAACAATGCAGAGGAGAACTTAACCTTACTCCAAGTGTAGTCTGGCCAGAGCAAAATATAGTGAAGCTGGCACTTTGTTTTGAATACCATACTTCTATTCATGTTGATTAATATTATTAAGGTAGCCAGGTGGCACAGTGGATAGAGTTCCTGGAGTCAAGAAAACTCATCTACCTGAGTTCCAATCTGACCTCAGATATTTGCTAGCTTTGTGACTCTTGGCAAGTCATTTCACCTTGTTTGCCTATTTCTTCATCTGTAAAATGAAACTGGAGAAGGAAATGGTAAACCACTCCAGTATCTTTGTCAAGCAAACCCCAAATGGGGTTGTGTAATAGCAAGCAAAGTGGGACTTTTCTCTGTTTTTTCTTTAGGAATGCTTCTCAGCACTAAGGCAATCAATTGCCTTTGATTGAGTCTTGCTTTTGCTTCAATCAGGTCTTTGATTGAATCAAGAGTCTTTGATGACCTGCTTAAGTCACAACAAAGCCTAAGTCACATGAGTTTGAATCACATGGTCGTGAAGCCCTCTGACCCTGAAGAAGTATATATAAACTCTGAGGTTAGCATTTTGCATCAGTGCTCACTCATTGGAAGAGTGTTCCTGTAATTTTTGCCAGACAAGATTCTGGGTAGCCTTTGAGGAGCCCTCTGGCTTTGAAAACCCTGATGTTCACTTTGGCGGGGGGGAGCCAGGAGGGCAGTGTGAAAACAGGGACTCGTTTGAGCTCTCCCCCAAATCACTCCAAACACCTGTAAAATGACTCTAAACAAATTCTAAAGCTACAGAACCTACGAAATGAGAGAGTGAAACAATTCTCCAGCCCAAGATGGCCTGGATGGTCACTGGGAAGGGTCTATCACACCATGCTGGGAGCAGAGTACAGCCCAGCATGGGTGGCTTCAGGACAGATCAGGCCAGAGTAGACCAGGCAGAGCAGGCCTCAGGGCCCTGAATTACTGAACTGTGGCAGGTACTATACTTCTCAACCCATAAATGCCAAAGACAAGGTAGCAGGGCAGTGGGAAAACTATTGGACCTGGGTGAGAGAGGGACGTGGTCCGGCCCCTGACCCTTGGTAGCAGCTGAAAAAGCAGCAGTGACTGCTTCCAGAGCTCCAGGTCAACAGATGGTGGGAGGAATCAAGTGGCTGATCAGAGCAGGAGTGCAGTTATCTCTTTGCTGGCACTGAAGCAAGGTTCTCTTGCTTTGCCCTGCCCTGGGTTGCAGTCCTGGTTGGCAGTCCTTAGGGGAGGAGGAGTTCTGGGGTGGCAGAGCTTGTGGTGGCTGTGGAGAGAGAGTCCTATTGGTAGTTAAATGGCATAAAGGAGTGCTCTTACTCACAGACCAGAGCACAGGCCAGGAGAGGAGTATCATACGATCTCAGAATAGAAGTAGCTCTGAAAACAGTAGTGCAGAACTCCTGAAGCTTGGGACAGAGCACTCTCCAATCTGAAAGCAGTCATACCCTGACAAAGAGCTCAAAAGTCAAGTAATTAGCTGGGAAAATGAGGAGACAGTGGAAAAGGACTCAGATTGCAGAATCTTACTTTGGTGACAAAGAAGATCAAAACATACAGCCAGAAGAAGTCAACAAAGTCAAAGAGCCTAAATCAAAAATCTCCAAGAAAAATATAAATGGCTCTCAGGCCATGGAAGAGCTCAAAAAGGATTTGGATAAGCAAGTAAGAGAAGTAAAGGAATAATTAGGAAGAGAAATGAAAGTGATGCAAGAAAATCATGAAAAACAAGTGAATGACTTGCTAAAGGAGAACCAAAAAATACTGAAGAAAATAACACCTTAAAAAACAGACAAACTCAAATGGCAAAAGAGGGGCACAAAGCCAATGAGGAGAAGAATGCCTTGAAAGGCAGAATTAGTCAAGTGGAAAAGGAGGTCTGAAAGACCACTGAAGAAAATAATGCCTTAAAAATGGAATGGAGCAAGTGGAAGCTAGTGACTTTATAAGAAATCAAGAAATTATAGAACAGAACCAAAAGAACTAAAAAAATGGAAGACAGTGTGAAATATCTCATTGGAAAAACCACTGACCTGGAGAGTAGATCCAGGAGAGATAACTTAAAAATTATTGGACTACCTGAAAACCATGATCAAAAAAGAGCCTAGACATCATCTTTCAAGAAATTATCAAGGAAAACTGCCCTGATAATCTAGAACTAGAGGGTAAAATGGAAATCGAAAGAATTCACTGATCACCTATTGAAAAAGATCCCAAAAAGAAAACTCCTAGGATATTGTTGCCAAATTCCAAAGTTCCCAGGTCAAGGAGAAAACATTACAAGCAGCCAGAAAGAAACAATTAGAATATTGTGGAAACACAATCAGGATAATACAATATCTAGCGGTTCTACACTAAGTGATTGAAGGGCTTGGAATATTGTATTCCAGAGGTCAAAGGAGCTAGGATTAAAACCAAGAATCACCTACCCAGGGAAACTGAGTATAATACTTCAGGGCAAAATATAGACTTTCAGTGAAATAGAGGACTTTCAAGTATTCTTGATGAAAAGACCAGAGCGGAATAGAAAATTTGACTTTCAAATACAAGAATCAGGAGGAGCTTGAAAAGGTAAACAGAAAAGAGAAATCATAAGTGACTTACTAAAGTTGAACTATTTACATTCCTACATGGAAATATGATATTTCTAATTCATGAGGCCTTTCTCGTTACTAGGGTTGTTGAAGGGAATACACATGTATATAGGCAGCGGGCACAGGGTGAATTGAATATGAAGGGAAGGTACCTAAAATATAAAATTAAGGGTGAGAGAGGAATATATTGGGAGAAAGAGAAAGGGAGAGATAGAGTGGGGTAAATTATCTCACGTAAAAAGGGCAAGAAAAAGCTGTTATAATGGAAGGGAAGAGGGGATAGGTGAAAGGGGATGAGTGAACCTTGCTCTCATCAGATTTAGTTTAAGGAGGGAATAACATACACATTTAATTGGGTATCTTACCCTACAGGAAAGTAGGGTGGAAAGGGATGGGGTGGGGATAATAGAAGGGAAGGCAGGTTGGGGGAGGAGGTAGTCAAAAGCAAGCGCATTTAAAAAGGGACAAGGTCAAAGTAGAAAATTGAATAAAGGGGGACAGGACAGGATGGAGGGAAATATAGTTAGTCTTTCACAACATGGCTATTATGGAAATGTTTTGCATAACAATACATGTATAACCCATATTGAATTGCTTTCCTTCTCAAAGAGGGTGGGTGGGGAGGGAAGAAGGGAGGGAATTAGGAACTCAAAGTTCTAAAAACAAATGTTAAAAAATTGTTTTTACATGCAACCGGGAAATAAGATATACAGGCAATGGGGTATAGAAATCTATCTTGTCCCAACAAGAAAGTAAGGGAAAAGGGGATATGGGGGGAGAGTGGGGTGATAGAAGGGAGTGCAGAAGAGGCAAAGGGGCAATCGGGATACATGCCATACTGGGGTGGGGTGGGAGGGTAGAGATGGGGAGAAAATTTCTAACTCAAAATCTTGTAATCTTGTGGAGATGAATGTTGAAAACTAAAAATAAATTTAAAAACAAAAGAAAAAAGAAAACCCAGATGTTGGTGCTTCTCTCTCTGGTAACCATGTATGTATTGCTATGGTCAGACAGAAGCTTCTCTGTTGATTTGTGTTATTTTTCTCTGCTTGTAATTTCTGTTTGTATTCGCTCTGAAGTTCAGGGTGCTGACTTTCTCCCTTGAACTAAGTGAATGATATATGTATGTTTAATTAAACTGAGATTGTAAACCCCTTAAAATTGCTTTCCTTTGAAAAGCAGATCAAAGAATTCTGTGCTAGCAGCCCTCCTGTGTGCTGGTGTTGTTGGTCTTATACCTCCACAGCAGCTGCTAGCAACACTGTTGTTACAGGTTGCAAAGAGTCAGACATGACTGAACAACAACAAGATCCTTAAGATCACATTAGGGTTTTTGGTTGTCATGTCCCCTCTTCATTCATATCGATCTTTCAATCTAGTAAAAACACCTAGTATTTTTTCACATTGAATGATATTTAGTTATCTTTTTTCCACTTTTTTCTTCTCTTCAGACACACACACACATGCATACATACATATATATATATATATATATATACATATATATATATACACATATACACAGATTTTTTTTCAGTCATTTCAGTCATGTCCAACTCTTTGTGACCCCATTTGTTTTTTGTTGTTGTTGTTGTTGTTGTTTTTTGTTTTGTTTTGTTTTGCCAAAGATACTGGAGTGGTTTGTCATTTTCTTCTCTTGCTCATTTTACAAATGAGGAAACTGAGGAAAACAAGATTAAATGACTTGCCCAGGATCACACAACTAGGAAGTATCTGAGGCAGTATTTGAACTCAGGTCTTCCCTGATTCCAGGCCTGGTGACCTATACACTATTCCACCTAGCTGCCCTTGTCTGTCTTTCTGCCTCTGTCTTCTGTCCCTGTCTATCTCTGTCTCTCTGTCTCTCTTTGTCTCTCTCACTCTCTCATTCTCTCTCTCTCTCTCTCTCTCTCTCTCTCTCTCTCTCTCTCTAAATATATATATATATATGCATATATATGTATATATATACATATATATGCATATATATATATGTATGTGTGTGTGTGTTACACACACACAAACACACACACATTTTTCCTTTGCTTGTATGTATATGCTTAGGACAGAAACTCCATAGTTGCCCATTTTGGATTTTAGCTTTGTATCCAGACACTCAACCGGTTTACCTAAACAAATGCCCATGCTGCCCATATTTCTCCATTTTCACCAGAAAAAAGTGCTTTTGCTTTATTAGCTATGTGCCAAGCCCAATGTTCTATCCACTACGCCAAGCTGTTGCCCATATATTTTGAATAAAGAATAGGGATAAAGGCATTTGAAAAAAGTGTTGAATCTGAGAGAAAGATCTAATTTCTAAACAAAGCATAAAGTCATATACTAAATATACTATCTTCTCCATATTTCCCCTTAATTACTTAAACATTGTTTTGTGACTTCTATTTTCTCCACAGATTATTCCTATATTGATTCCATGGGTTCTTAGATTAGCCATGGACCTCAGAGGTCATAAGGTATGTCTGATATCCAAGCAAATAAACACAGAGCAATGTGTTCATTCACTCCACTAAATCCATTTACTACAATTCTCTCCCTCCCTCAGAGTTGATTGACTTTTGCTCCCACAGTTTGTTCTCAGGATTGGACTTTCACTAGAATCCTGGATTAGAGCTTGGAGTATATTTGTCTAAAGTAATATGAACCACAGATAAAATGTGCTATTCCCTGCCATGAAACCCCATCAATCTGTTAAAAATAATCAATCTTAGGAAGTAAAAAGTCTGGGGAAAAGTTGAATTTGGGTCAATGCCAAGGATTAACAAGGGGTTAAAAGCAGGGCTGCATTTTTTAAATTAACTTAGAATCAATTTTATTGGGAAATATTCTGGCTGATTACTCTTGTGTCTTAAAATGCTTTTGTCTGAAGACTGCTATCCATGCTAAAGGATTGCAGATGCAGAAAGTAAAGTTAGTGAGTGAGCGTGGGGAGAAAAACATTGAACTTTTAGAAGTAGATTTTTAACTCCATGCTTTACTTGCTATGTGACCTTGGACACTGTATAATCCTCTGTCCCATTGATCTAGCCCCACAAGGCACAGCTAGGAGCAATGGGTGAAATATATCCTCTGTCTGGGCCTCACCAGTGGGGATAATAATATTTCTGCTGGTTGGAACATAAGAGACCATGTGACATCATAGATAGAAAACTCACCTCAGAAGCAAGAAGAAGATCCAAGTTCCTCCACTGACATATGTTGGCTATTGAATATTGGGTAAGTCACCTGGCCTCTCAGTGCTCTACCAATCCTTCAAGAAAAGGGTTTTTAACTTTTCGTTTTATTATGGTTCCCTTTGGCAATCTGAAGAAGCTGATGGAAGTTTTCTTAGAATAATGTTTGGAAATACATAAAATAAAAAACATAATATTACAAAGGAAACTGATTGTATTGAAATTCAATCATCAAAATATTATCTTAGAAAACACAAATAACTAGTTCATGGACCTTAGGTTAAGAAGCCATGCTAAGACTAAGTTGGAGAGAAGATGCTCACCTACATTGGTATAGAGAATTTCCTCATCCAGAAATTTTTTATACTAATGAAATCACAGGCCAAGTCCTTGTCCTCTACATTAACCACATGGTTAATGTGAAGTCAAATGGCTTATAAACTTTAACGTGTCATACAAATAAAAGTCCAATACCCCATTTCATCTTTAATCTCATTGAAACAAGTATTCTCTCTAACCAATGCACATTTAAAGCCATTCATTCCTAGTCATGTTGTGTGACCCTTGGCCATGCCCCCCATCAGTTGGTCATAGGGGGTCCATCTGATATGCTAAAGGTGTTGCTTTTATCTTCACATTGCAAATATAACCATTCGATGGCCTAGGCAGTTGGTTGTCCTTTGCTCTTGCCATATGGCTAATCCATTCTTCTTTTCACTGATTCAGTTCTCTGGTGACATCTTTAACTCTGCCTCTCATTTGTAATTCCTTTTAGTAACATGTTATGGCTTGCCGATGACCACCATGTTCCTTTCTATCATCCTTTGGGTGATCCTCAATTCCACTTTTTCAGAAAATAAATTGTTCTGGTTACTATTACCAATGAACTTACAGAGTTGTTGTAAAGACCAAATGAGATAATTCATGTGAAGTATTTTTTAGTTGTGAAGGGCTGTATAAATATGACACTTCTTTATGTCATTGTGATTACAATTTCAGCAAGCAAATAAAATGAGAACTTTCTTAATAGTTACTCATCAGTCAGGTCCATGAACTGAGTGACTTCTGTGGTTGGTTAGCCACAGACTGGGGCCAAGATCATCCAATGGTTCAGTTGGCATCCTTCTGTTTCATGGTGTATGCCTAATATTGGCTAGTTCTCTCATACATACATCGCTAAGGGGTGGAGGCTAAAAGGTATAAAGGATTTGTTGCAATGTAACTCCCTTAGCTCCCCCACCCTGACCCATGACAGGTAACAGGGTGTAAGGGACACTGCATTTGGACTCAGGAAAATGTGTGTTCAAATTCAGCCTCAGAAACTTACTAGCTGGGTAACACTGATTACTTAACCTCTCTGTGCCATTATTCGAATTTGATGGCTTCTAAGGTCCCCTCTCGTTCTAACTTTATAATTCTACCTCTACTTAAAGCTCCAACTATGGTGAGGCAAACTAGGGTATTGTCCCAGCATGACAAATTTACAAAATCTAAATTTAGAGGGCGCTAATAGTCTTTCAGCAGTGAGATGCAATAGAGCTTAGGGCCTACGGAATAAAAATGATTAGCTAAAAGATCAAAAGCCTGGCACAAAGGCATGATAGGGTAGTAATAGGGGACTTCAATCATCCAGAATCTGCCAGAGTTCTCTCTGTCAAAATCAAAACAGCTAATAACCTCTTGACTTGTCTTAGTGATAATTTTATCCTGCTAAAGGTAGAGACAGCTGGAAGTGGAAATGATTTTGGGGATCTGATAACTGGTTGTTGAGGTAAACATTATGTGGTTCTTGGCATGGGGTGACCACACCCTATTCACCCTATTGGAATTTCTGATAGAAAAAAGAGGAAATATGCATCTTAGCTTTTAGGAAAGTGAATTTTAAGGAACTCAGATAGGTCAGCCAAAAATGAATGGAAAATATTGAAGAATGAAATTCTAAAATTCAGGAACATTATGCAAATGAGGAAGAAAATGGGATTTGTACAGAGAAAACAATGTTGATGCACAACCAATTTTTCATGAAAAAAAAAAAAACAAAACATAAAATGTAAACTGGGTCATATAACAGAAGATAAGTCTAAGAATATGGCTGAGTCAAGGCTGTTGAGTCAGGGACAACCCAAAGGAAACTCTATACCAGATTATTTAAAAAGATGATTGGTGAATATTTAGAAAGGAAATCAGTGAATATCCAAAGCTTACATGGCTTCATAAAAAAAAGTCATGTCAGACTAAACACATTTCTTTTTACAACAGGATTGCAAAACTAGCAGAGGAACAAACGCCGTGAATATAGTTTACCTAGATTTCAACTAAGCTCTTCTAAAGTATCTCATGCTATTCTAGTAGAGAAGATTGAGCTTTGTAAACTAGATGATAATATAATTGGATGGATTAAGGACTGGTTGGATGGTCAGCCTCAAAGAGTAGTTGTTAGTAGTTCAAAGTAAACTTGGTACAAAATCTCCAATAGAGCACCCTAGAGATCTGTGCTTGTTTAACACTGATACAAAAATGAGTTGTATAAAGAAAATGTTCATAAAATACACAGATGGCCTGTTGCTGTGATGAACAATAATTCGTTGGATGACTGAATGAGTAGCCAAAATAATCACAACAGGTGGCGGCATGGGGCTGAACTTAATGATGAAATTCACTAGGGATAAACATAAAGTCTTAGAGTTTTATACCAAAATCAGCTTCACAGGTATAGATAAGGAGATATGTAGTTGACTTCTTAAAAAGACCTAGGGGTGTGGTAATAGACTATAAACTCTATGAGTCAACGGGGTGATGCAGCAGCCAAAAAAGTGGATATGATCTTACGATCCATTCAGAGAGGCAGGGCATCCAGAAATTGAGAAGTGATGGTTCCACTATATTTTACCTTCACCAGACTTGGATCTGCTAGGATTTAAGAAGGGAATTGATAAACTGGAAAGTTGCCATGGGAAAGCAACAAAAATGGCAAGTGGCCTTAAGTTCTTGATATATGAGGATCTGCTCAAAAGAGTTGGGCATGTAGAAAAGTACTTGGTGGTGAGCAAAGGCGACAAAAAGGGATGGAGCTCATTATAGCTTTATTTAAATATATGAATGGCTATCATGGGGAACAAGGTTCAGAATTATTCTTTTTGGTCGTAGAATCCTGTGATTTTTCCAGCATCTTTCATCCTCTCTCCCTTCCAAAGATGGTATCCCACCCACCTCTCCAAATGAGGGCACACTCTGCACCTCTTGACCTAGTCATAGCACGTGCACATCTTGCCCCCAGATGCAAATTTTCCCAGTAAAAATTAATATTAATAATAATAACTAATATGTATGTAGTGTTTTAAGATTTGTAATGCACACTGCAAATATTATTTTATTCTCACAACAACCCTTGGAGGCAGATGTCATTATCATTATTATCCTCTTTTGTACAAATGAATAAACTGAGGCAGCCAAAGGCTGACCAGGGTTCATACATGTAGTAAATGTCTAAGGTCACATTTGAATTCAGGTCTTCCTGATTTCAGGTTTAGCATTTTATCACTACATTTATTGAAAAAGAAAGTCAAAACACACTTCCTATAAAGAGTATAACAATAGTTTTATCTTTCAGAAGCACAGCACATTGCTAATACTAGTGCAAGGATGCTAAATGATGTTTTACCCCAGAACAGATGCTTGCCTTTCTAGAATCCTGCCAACCCCCCCCCCACCTGTCCCCCACCATATCCACTCCCTGTTAGGTAAGAGCAAATCAATCCAGGGTCATTGGCCAAAGATTTTGCTTTCTAATGAGAGGCATATGTGATCCAAAAAAAAAAAAAAAAAGAGCCATCTTCAGGTAGAGAGATCTGGCAAAGGGGAAAAGATTAAAGACAACTGGAAGCAAGAAGTCATATGTAATATTCCTATAACTTTCTTAACATATCCATGCATCGTTTTTTGTACTCTATATGTGGCTTTGAGCCCAGTCTCTGCTCTTCCTCAGCTACCCTACAACTCAATATTGATGCCTTTATGCTTTATTTATGAATCATTAGTAGGAAAGAGATCAAGAAAGAAGGAAACATATAGTGTTCTTTCTTTTCCTGTTTTTTAGCCTCTTTAATAATTTTGCAGAACTTCCGATGAAACCGATAGCACAAGATCCTTCCATCCTTATCTAAAGATAGTAGGCAGAGAAAATGATAGCCAGAGAATCTAGCTTTTCATAACTTCTGTGATTTATATACATATGTATGCATGGGAGGGGTGAAGGAAAGGAGGTAGTACCATATAAGTAGGTCAGTTTTAAGTAGGTCTGTGAAGTAGGGAGAAGTAAAATAAGCCCTGAAACAGAGTTTTAGAGTCAGATCGCTTAACTCTAAGGCTCAAGAGGCTACTTACCCATAAGGTAGCTGGGCATCGTACAAGTCCTTCAGGGAGGGAATGAATTGCTATACATTGTGAGTCACACATTCTAAAGTAGGGGAGGGAGGAGGGCGCCCTGACTGGGGGGCCACTAAACCATGACTAATGTGGTTTACACTCAAGTATCTATCTGGTTTGTAGTTTCAGTGATCTTTCAGTAGATAGATAGATAGATTTGTTGTTTGTCCTTTGTTTTTGAAGAGAACTAATGACATCATGAGTGATGTCTTGACTTGTGCATGAAATTAGATTTAAGTGGGGCAGAGTTGCACAAAGTCATCAGCCTCACTCTCTCTTTCATAGTCATTGAAGTCCAGTGGCAGGACAAAAGTCAAGGCAACTGGTGTTGTCCAGAATGTGGTGGATGGCCTTGGCATCATCAATGTCTAACCAAGCATGAAGCAGTCCACAGTTCTTGCTTAAATGTCCTTCGTAGTCATTGAAACAAATTATTGTCATCTGCCTATTCTGCCAAGAAAAGTCTTCCCATGTTTGTGGTAGATATCCCCTAACTCACTGACACATTTGGGGCCTGTTGTTTACACTCAACCTGTTTTAGCCTATCTGCCAATATGGTTTACTGGGGTGTGGCCACTGTACATGCTACAACTTCTTGGAGCCACATGATGAGAGTTGGGTAAATCAGGTAGACACCAAAAGTGGGTGAGCAGCCCTGAAAAGGACTTGGCAAGTCAATACACCAGAGGTGTTAGTCCTCCTAAATGCCACATATACTATAACACACACATATATGTACGTGTGTATGTATATGCCTGTGTATTTACATATGCACATACATACATATATCTATATCTATCCATCTATCTATATGTGTACATATATACGTGTGTGTGTGTGTGTTTGCTTCCTGGAATTTTATAATAGCAAACACCTCTCCTCATTGCAATATCCCCAAAAGTATTTGTCTCAGCTTTCATGTAATTTCAAAAGAAAAATCAACAAGTACCTCTAATAAGGCCTTCAATCTTCTATCTGAGAGAACATCTCAAGTCCATCATTCTGGCCAGGAAAGTTAGAACTAATTACAATCTCATATATTGTACCTAGGTAAGTTTTAAAAGAAATATTGTATTGATACCTCTTGCTCTTATATCACCTACATTTTTTTAATATCCCTCCACCTACCCTTTCTGAAGTCAACAAAAACTAAGAGAAAAAATAGGTCAGCAAAACTAAACAACACAGTCTTAAAAAATGATGACATTATATGACGTATATAGCTCTTCTTTGAGGCCAAACTCAATCATTATTGCTGCATGCCATTGCTTCAATTTGTTTCTTTTTTTTCGATTCATGTATTTGAAGTCGCGTAAATTATTTATCCTGTTTCTGCTTACTTCACTTTGCATTAGTTCATAAGTCTTCCCACACTTCTCTGTATTCATCAGTCATTTCTTCTTATAGTACAACAATACTATTTTACATTCATGTACCACAATTGTTTAGCCATTCCTGAATTGATGGGCATTTGCTTTGTTTTGTAAAATAGTTAGACCCAGCAGAGCTCCACCGATAGTATATTAGTATTCCTGATTTTCCACAGCCCTTCTGATATTGACCATTTACATCTTTTATCATTTTGCTTTTGGCTGGATGTGGGGTGAAACTTCCAAGTTGTTGTACTTGTATTTTTCTTATTAGTAATGAATTAAGGTACAGTTTGTAATTCTTATTTCGAGAACTATCTGTTCATATTCTTTGACTCTCCCTTCCTTAACTATGGGAGAAATTAATACAATTTTAAGTTCTGATTGCTTTCGTTTGCTTTCATTAGTGAAATTCTCTGAGTTCTCCCTTTTTTTGCCTTATTCACAATTTTATAGATTTGCCCATTTGGGAGCCCAGATGTGCCATGGCACCTGTGATCATAGATAAGATCCCTCACATTCCACATGTTAGCTAACCTTGAGTAAAATGGAAAATGTTTCAATCCCATACCCTCATTTTCCTCAACCAATTGTATCTCTATAGATCCCAAAGTATTTTCTGGAAGCAGAAGTAACAGTTAACACTTTGTTCTCAGCCAGTCTTTATACTAGAACCCTGGAAAAGGAGGGAGCATCTCTAATGTGTGTCAAAGTTTGACCTTTTACTTAAAAAATGGAAAACTTTGGGGAAATAAAAGGTATCTTCAAAGGGGCTGTCGTACCATCGCACTAACTTCATGTATTTTGAAGGATCATAGTGTTCCTCTTCTGTCTTAAGTTGTGAAAAATATTTGCTAATGAATCTCCTTTGGATATATAAATCATGTGTGGGGGCCTTCTCTGTTCTCCTCTCTAGTAAGAATGCTGGGTTAACATATAACCTCTCATTTGGAGAGAATCCTGCCAGAAAATACAGGAATTTAAAGAAGTAGGAGAAATTGATCCTCATTTTAAATCCATACAGAAAGTCTTCATTTGCTGCAGTGAGTGACTCTAATCTAACCTCCCCTTTTCCCATCTCCCCATAAAAACTGCTACCCTGTTCTATTTCCTGTTGGAAACCTGGAGAACCTAGGTTACAGTTTACAACTGTAAAACCACAGTTATAATTGTCTGGTTAGATTTGCTCGAGCTGTGGAATAATCATCGTTTTGCAGGTCCTTGGGTATTTTGATGTGTTTCTTTCAAAATGGAGCTGATGAATCCGCATAGTATATGATACTCTCTCTAAATTCTCCCACTTTTCAACTAAGCTATTAGAGTCATTTTGAAAGCACAAAATAAAGTACAATTAGCTCAGAATTCTGACATTTCTGCTCTGTATTCACACCATCTATGCTTTATCCTCTTTTTACTACACTTTAGCTCATGATTTTCTTTTTCCTATAAGATTTGGGGAATTAAGCTGAAGTGCCAGCCTGGATATTAAGGTGAAATTCTCAATTTCCTGCAGTGGGTCACTCATTTCTAGCTCTAATATGACTAAATAATCTGTGGCTAATCTAAAATTCAGTGATCTTCAGAACATGACCTTGAATCTAAAAGGCTCTCAACCCAACATCATAGCCCTTTCAGGAAGAAAACAAAAATACTCCTGGCTGCTTTAGAATCTAGCTCATAAGAATGTAGATGACAAGAAAAATATTTTCAGGTCAAAATCATGCCAGGTTTCAGTAGTGGGAAATGTTATAGTTGACTTTTTCAGTCAACAAGGAGTCAGTCATCAAGAATTTATGGAGCACCCACTAGATGCCTAGCTGCAAATGAGTCAGTTGAAATCTATAGTAAAGATGAGACATGCTCCCTGGCCTCAGGGAGTTACAGTGTCATGGGGTGCCCTTTCTTTCTTTTGTTTTCTCTGACACTTCTGTATATTTGCTTTCACTAAAGTTTGCTCTCATTCCTGACCTAGAAATTCACTATTCTGCAGGAATGACTTTGGGGCTTTGACAAGCAGGCAGATAAGGGATACAGATTAGACCACGGAATTCATTGGTATAGGAAACTATATTTGTCAATGCAGATTGGTGCTTTCTCTGTGACTTATATTCTTAGAGAGTTGCTTAGACAAGTGAAAGTGCATTCTCTTTGTCTCGATTTCTCTCTCTCTCTCTCTCTCTCTCTCTCTCTCTCTCTCTCTCTTTCTCTCCTCTTCCTTCATAAATATGTATATGTGTATATATGTATATTACACACACACACACACACACATATATATACATATATAGAGAGGGCAGCTAGGTGGCACAGTGGATAGAGCGCTGGGCCTGGAGTCAGGAGAGACTCATCTTCCAGAGTTCAAATCTGGCCTCAGACATTTATGAGCTGTATCACCCTGGCCAAGTCACACAACCCTCTTTGCTTCAGTTTCCTCATCTGTAAAATGAGCTGGAAAAGGAGATGTAAACTAATCTAGCATTTTTTCTAAGAAAACCCCAAATGTGGTCATTAAGAGTTGGACACGATTGAAAAGTGACTAAACAACATCAAAATATATATATACAAATTTGTATGGATGTGTATACAGGTATATGTACTGATGCATACATATGTTCATACATGCATCTATATATATATATATATATATATATATATATATCTCCACAGCATGTATGCATGTGTACATATATAAATATATCTCGCAATAGATTTTGAGACTTTCTTGACTGTAAATAGAAACTTGCTATAAGAAATAAATATTATTATATTATATATAACTTACTATAAGACATATAAATCAACTTTGAGAAAATCTTGTTTCTCCTCCCTCCTACAGTGAAAGTTCAATTATACTATAAAAAGTTTTTTTTCTTCACCTACTTCATATATCTTGGTATCCTGGTAACTGAGATGTGTGATATATAGCAGAACTTTTTTCTTAACTCTGGCCATAGGAAGGAGAAGATAAGATTTTTACCAAGTCTGTTTTGACTTCCTGTAAAAACTCATAGTCTTATGGTTTCAAATCCAGTAATGTGTGTGTGTGTGTGTGTGTGTGTGTGTGTGTGTGGGGAGAGAGATACTGACGGTTACTTTTGGCAAATCTAATAGCCTCTCAGGGTTCGTTTACTCTTTAAGATTATAATTTGCAAAGAAAGTACTAATCAGCACAGGTAGAGAAAATTTCCTATGTCAGTGCAAGTAAAAATCATTCCCTATCCCTAGAGTAGTCATACTCTAGAGTCACTACTCATAGAGTAGTTATAGCAATAAATTAAATGTTGGAATGAGGACGAGTGAAAGATAACTCCCTAGTTTGAAGTCCAGGGAAGTTACAGGGAGTGATAGGTCTCAAATTGTCTCTGGGATATTCAGATGTCCAGTACAGAGCCAGAAACGTGGGACTAGAATTTAAGGGACAGATGGTACTAGAGAAAGAGATATGGAGTTGTGCTAAATGAAATTATGGATGGGGATCATTTGATGAGACCTTTAAGAAACAAAGTACAGTGAAACAAAAGGAGAGAACTGAGAAAAAAGCCTTGGAAAATATATTCGCTTAGGTGGGAGGAAGAAAGACTAGCAAAGGAAACAGAAGCAAACAGGTAGGAGGAATCAGTGAAGCCAATGAAGGAAAGGATACCTAGAAGGAGGGATGGTGATTGGTATCAAATGCTACAGAATTGGCCAAAGAGAAATACTTGCATATTCATGACTGAAAATAGTGGTTCCAGGAGAATAGTAGAAAAAGAACTCAGATTTCACGGGTGGGGGGGAAATGAGAGAGGATGGTAAGAAATTAGAGACATCTATAGCCAGAATGGACTTTGTTTTCTTTGAATGACTCAGCTCGCCTCGTTGAGCTTCCCTGGACGCTGGGGCTTGCTCTTCCGGGGCAGGACCAGAGCTTCCTGTGTGATGAGTCGTGGCGCTGGCTGAGGGGAGGTGTGTTAACGTGGTCTACGCTGGGGGAGGGGCCAAGTCAAGAACCAATCGGCCCTGGTCGTTCAGGCAGCTCTTGATGATGTCAAAAACTCTATAAGAGGGGAGAGGACAGCTTGGAGATCCGCCTTTCCTTTTCCGGTTGGAGCCAGAGACGCCTACAGCCGAAGCTGAGCTGCCGGTAGCAGAGCTGACTGGAGGCTAGTGGGTAATCTTCTTACCGTAGAGGGGAAGCATGTATACGATTTTGCCTTATACCATCTCGCTTCTCTGTGGCCTCCTGGTTACCCTTGTGAGGCAGACTTATTGGGCCTGGAAGCTTTTGATGAAAATATCAAAATGGGGACGCTGGTTTGTGGGCTTGTTATTGTGGAGTATAAATACGTGCTTTAGTTCTCCTGCCTTCTGCTTAGAGAATTCCTTATATCCTGTGGTTCCGGACCTTTTAGGCACATATGAGATTCTCTTTGAAATCATAAATTCTGCCTTCCTAATATAACATCAAATGCAGTCTAATCTTTCAAGAAATGCTACAGTAAAAAGGAGAGATATAAGACAATAGTTTGAGGGTGTAGGCAAGGTAATTCAGGGATTTTTTTAAGGTTATAAAATATCTGAACATTTTTAAGAAGGGATAGATGTTCAATGGGATGCAATTTCAGCAAATGCAAACAGAAATTATTTTATTATGTACATTACTATATTACGTCAAATATTAACACACACACTCAGAAGGCAATGGAGAAACATTTGATTGTTGAGTCTAGGCTGCAGCATATTACGAAGAAGGAGTTAGGAAGGAGAAGCCAAGTAAATAGGGTTATCAAAGAAATTTTAGAATAAGATTACACGGTCTAGCCATGTGGCAATAACAAATAATAAACAATTAATAAACAGTCCCTGGACTCCAGTTCTCCATTTTTTTCTTGCTGGTATCACAGTATTTGGAGTTCCTCCCTCTTCCCCCAGGGTGAATTTATAGGAGAATCCCAAGATTCTCGTGGTATGGGCAGAAATGGAAAGTTTTCCCATTCATTAGAGGGAATAATCAGTTGGATGAAATTGCAGATGCATCTGAGTATTTGAGTAATTATAGTGTATGGTCAAATCCAGAATTCTCATAGTTTCACATTTAGAATAAGAAAATCCCTATCTGAAAAATTTCTATGATCTAGGGGAATGAGTGGTATGGTTAGGAAAGTAAAGCATGAGGATCAGTGTCCTCTAGTCATATAAATGCCCTGAGGTTCTGAAAGGAATATCGAGGAGTTTGGCATAGGGTCAGTTCACATTAGACTCCCCCAGGAAAGTAAAAATGTCTTTAAGATATGCTGAACATACCATTCCCATTTATATCAGACAGGTCTAAGCAACTCACAACAGGGAGGTTAGCAAAGTCCAGATCTTGTGTCCTACTTCCCCCATGAAATGCTTTCAAACTAGTAGTTACAAGGCAACCCTCTGTTGGAAGCCTTCTTCTTCTTCCATGTAGTCTGTTGAGGATATAATATGATTATATATTTAGAGCTGTAATAATAATGATAATAATGACCATAATAATTTATATAGTACTTACTATGTGCCAAGCACTTTAAAATTATTAACTCATTTGATCCTTACAACAACTGTGGGAGATTGGTGCTATTATTATACCTCTTTTACAAAAGATAAAACTGAGGTAGGCAGAGGTTTAGTGACTTGCCCAAGCACACAGAACTAGTAAGTATCTGAGGTGAGATTGGAACTCAAGTCTTCCCAATTCCAAGTCCAATGCACTGTACACTGCACCACCTAGTTGGAAAGAACTTTAGAGGGTATTGATTCCAACCACCTCATGTGACAGACAAGGTTACATAGGAATCTGGTGGCCAATTCTTGAACTCTTGTTCTCTTGGGAACTCTGAAATTTATATGGAAAGTCCATTCTCAGGAATACTAGCCTTTGACCTCTGCTTAGAAAAGAAAACAGAAAGACAGAAGATAACCAGAAATGAGGCTTTGGCAAATAGAAAAAATTTCTCAGGTGCTTCTCCAGCCAGTTCCATTCTCCACTGGGGAAGGGGAGGATAGGGACAAAATTCCCTCCTCCTCCTTGAGACAGAACAGAATTTTTTCAAAGAATAGGAAAAGGAAAAAAGAGGGGCTAAACACTTTTATACCTTTGTAGACTGGGAAAAGTAACTCTTACAACCCAAGTCCATCTCCCATGACTCAGTCACCAATTATTTTGGAGGGAGCTAAAAACACTGGGAACCAATCAGAGTTCTCTGTGCCCTAGCAAGAAGCTAGGGTACACTTACACCTACTGGGGGGGCAGGGAATTACCTTTCTGATAAAAGTCAACATTCTAGAATCATTTCAAGTTGATCAAAGACTCATCAAATTGATCAAGACTCTTCTAATCAATATCTCCTCTTCTTTATATTTAATTTGGTAATGGCAGTTAATAGGAAAGTAGCATTTGCCTATAGAAATCTACTTCATAAACAAATTGGCTGAGATCTATCTGTTTAGTAAACTAAAAGATAGTTCAATGCATTAGTAATTCATGATTTTATTACCATTGGTGCTCCCTTTACTGATCCATATCACATACTACAACTTACCCCTCTCTGGCTTTGCCTTGATATATGTTCCTCATGAATTTCAGTGTCTAAAAAACAATTTACCAATCAGTGGTCAAATTTCTGGGGATGAGCCTTTTAAGCATGGGTAGACTGGCTCTCATTTGTGAGATACGTGGTATCTCCATTGGCATTTAAAACCTGTCTAATGTGGTAAGACCTTCTAGAAGTTGTACTTTACAGAGTCCACAGTCATGCTCATGAACATTATATGATCAAGGTAAAACTGGCAGATGGAAATGAAGGATATCTGTCAGTCAGGTGGACAAGTAATCAATAAGTATTCCTTTATTTTTCTTCATCATATCACCAAGAACCTCTGTAATGGTAATGTAAATTTGAAGATCTTCCCCATCCATTAATAGGCCCATGTGACCTGCACACATCACAGGAAGCCTACGTCACATGTGGTGGGAGGACCTTGCTGAAGGAGAAGAACAGGAAAGAGTGGAGCAGAAGATGCTCAGAGAAGTTAGAGATAAGGGAGAGCCAGGAGGTATCTAGCTATGCTGGGAGTGTGTTTGTGGGAAGGCTCCAGCGGGGGGAAAGGTTATGTAATGACGAGGCTCCATGTTGTGGTATTGTGTTTTAAGTTCTTTGCTGTTATGATAAAGTGCACTTACTGGTTTTGGGAGTTGGTTGCTGCTTGGATGGGTTGGACTTATTGGTTCTGGGACTTGGTTCTTTGGTGTCTGAATAAATGTTTTACTTCTGCCTTCTATATGGAAAATCTCTTATATTTTGCGATACAGAACTACATAAGCATATTCACAATTGTCATTGATGTTGTGATGATTGCCTTGCTGATATAACCTCATCATCAGAAACCTCTTCATCCTGCAAAATAACATTAGCCTTGGTACCCACACCTCATTGGTACCCTCAGTAACCTTTGACCCTCTTATTGGAAGGTGGAGTGGAGAGCTCTCCCATATCTCTACTTAAGGAAGGAAACTGAGCTAGCCATCTCTTAATTTCCTACCCAACTGTACTCCTTTGGACTTTTCAATCATACCCCCAGAGAACCTTCATCTACCTTACTTTTAACTCCTTTTTGTTTATTATTTTCTCCCATTAGATTGCAAGCTCTTTGAAGGCAAGGACAAATTTCTTTTTTGTTTTTGTATCCCCATCACCTAGCATAGGGTTTAGCACAAAGTAGGTGCTTACTCAGCACAAAGTAGGCTGCTTATTAAGCATTTACTATGTTTCAGATACTGTGGTAAGAAATGGAGATAAAAAAGAGAGGAACAACATGGTCTCGGCCCACAAGGTTTTTGTATTCTAATGAGAGGGACAATAAGAAAATAATTCTGTACAAGCATAATATATATGGTGTAAATGGAGAGTAATATAAGATGGAAGGCACAAAGTGGGGCTTGGGGGAGAAGAGACAAGGAAAGACCAACTGCAAAAGCTGAAATTTGAGCTGCGGTTGGAAGAAGGATAGAGATGTCCGGAGGTAGAAGTGAAGATTGAAAGGAATAGTTAATGAAAAGGCAAGGTTTCAGGAGATATATTGTTATATGTAAAGAACACATAGGCCAGTGTAGCTGAATAACTAGGTTAGTGCAGCTAAATCACAGAATGCATAGAGGGAAGTATCCCATAAAGAAGACTGGAAAGAAGTTGCCAGTCTGTGAAGGGCTTTAAAATCCAAACAGAATTTTATATATGATTCCACAGAATCTTGAAAGCTACTGGTCTTTTTATTGAATTGGAGTAGAATAACATGATCAGACCAACACTTTAGAAATATCACTTGGGCAGCTGAGTGAAAGATAGATTGGAGTGGAATGAAATTTCAAAGAAGGTGATAAATTAGCAGCCTATTGAAATAGTGCAGGTATGAAGTGATACAGACCTGAACTAGAATGGAGGCTTTTGGAATAGAAAGGTCCATAGAAAAGAGACGTTGTTAAGGTAAAACTGACAAAACTTGGTGACAGATTGACTATGTAGGTCAAAATTGCAATCAAAGGTGATGACTTCTATGGTAATAAGAAGTTTAAGAAGATGGGAGGGTTTGGAATGAAAGATAATGAGTTTTGTTTTGGACATGTTAAGTTTGAGATGCTTATGGAAGATATATTTTGAAATTTACAAAAGGCAGTTTGCAATGTAGGACAACTTCGGGAGAGAGATTCAGATTTCATATATAGACTTGGGAATCAAACCTCTACATAAACGCAGAGAACAGAGTGATCGATAGAATGGGTTGAACCAATCAAGGGTTCTAGGAGGTGTGTCTGGGAGGTAGTAGACATGAGCTGAGGTAGAAGAAAGGAATGAGCATTCTAAGTGGGTGGAATAATGTATGCAAAGACATGGACATGGGAATGAGCAAGGTGTGTTTTGTGTGTAATGAGTGGATTGGCTCCACTGTCCACTTTGCTTTGGCTTCAGCAGTTATACCAATGTGCACTTAGAATGAAATTTAAAGTGTAGAAAACAGAACGTGTTTTGTCCCCTTCGAAGAGTATCCTATTTTCCACTCTAGTCCTATTTTGCATGCCTCAGTCCTGACTCGGCCATCCCTCTTTCAATAGGTGCTTATGTTCTCGCCAGGAAAGGGCAGCCCTTGCTAAATGTTATGGTTTGGAATGATCCTTCACAAGGATGGAAAACTGAGTTAATTCAATTAAGGCCCAGGGTCCTGGGATTTGAACAAGCTACAGTCTCAATTTTATGAGAGGATGAAAAGTTAATTATTTGCCCAGCTTGAGTGAAGCCTACTTTGAAAATCCCTTTGCAAGAGAGTAATTTCCACTGTGACTTCCCTGTTAAAAATCAAGGAAGGTTTAACCAGGGTCACAGAGAGAATCTTTGGGTTTGGATGTTCAAATGTGGCCCTGTTGCCCTAGTGCTTCCTTTACCCCTACCCCACCCCTGGATTACAAGGTTTTATAATATAATTTGGAGGCCTCAAATTAACTTAAGGCTAAGACTGTTCACAGAGACCGGTTTGACAAAAATTTTTAACTTGGATTCAAGCAATCAAGCATTTATTTTGTTATTATTATGATTATTTTGCCTACATCATGCCAAATAATCCATTTGACTGGATTTTTTCCTTTTTTGACTGATTTCTTTGGCTTAACAGAATAAGCCAGGCAGAAAGTGGCAGGGAGATCCTGGTTCCAGAGGCAGACCCAAGGCAAGCAGGAAAACCAGGTCTCATTTGTATCAGCCATGACGCAGGAGTTCCCCTCTAAAAAGGACTTTAGCTCTGTGATCAAACAGACCCTGATTCATCCCAGGCGGCCTGACTCAGGTTTCTTTCTCTCTGGCTTGTTACACCTATCCCAGTGTAAAACAGGGGGGAACTTTTAAAACAAAGTATATATATATAACTCAGGCTTAGAATATCCCCAAATATAAGTTATAAGGTCCCTTCTACAAAAAACAAATTCAATGTACAATTACTGCATCAGGTATAGAGCAATAGTTTATTTCCTCTATTACACAAGCCAAACAAGATGCAAAGGACCCAAAGGTGTGTACAACAAATAAAACATAAAACCTCTGAAATATTCCATGATACTCATCATGCTCTCTCCAGAAAGTAAAGACAATTTTGTGGAATCGCTGATCAAATATTATACATTTGCTTTTACTTCAAACCTAAGCCATCTAACAAGTTGAAAATCGTTTGCCTATTTAGGTCCTAGCTTTGGGTTTCTTTAGTCTTTAAGCTAAAAGATAGTCTGTTAGTGACCATCTTATCTACAGAGAAACATTCTGTTTCAAAATCTCCCAATGGACAGACAACACTCAAATCAGGTACAAAGGAACTCTTAGGTTCACAAGGTTGGAAATATTCATTATTCATTGCTGATAGCCACTAGTCTATGTTCAGAAAAGGAAATGAAAGACAAAAAGAGAAGGTGACCCTCACCTAGAAAAGGGGGCCATGTGCTCGTAGCCACCATTGCCATTGGAGATGGGGAGATAAATCCCATCCCCCATAATTTTTGGCATTCCAAAGAAGAAGATTAGATTTCCTGAAATCTGCTATCAAATATGGAAAAAATCTGCATACCATCTTTTCAGAATTCATTTTTTAAGTGTCCAGATAAAATAGAACCAGAGAACAAAGTGAAAATTGAAAAAAAAATCCATTGATCACTTCCTGAGAGAAACTCCAAACTTAAAACACTCAGGAATGACATAGCTCAGACAAGAGCTTCCATGTCAAAAGAAAAATATCACAAGCAGCCAAAAATAAAAAAAAAACACAGTCAAAATCATGCAAAAATTAGCAGAAATTCTATAATAGGTGAGACAATAATGGAATATGATACTTCAAAAAGGAAAGGAAGACTTAAAAACAAAAATAACTTCCCCAGAAAATGTAATTCTATAGGGAGGGGGAATGAATGAACATTTAATAGACTAAAAGCTATTCAAGCATTTTCAATGAAAAATCCAGAGTTAAATTTAAATCTACATGCAAACAGAAGTCAGAAGTAGAAAGGTAAAAACATGTGAGGAATCAGAAGGTCCTAAACGATGACAAAAGAAAAGATACAAGTTATCCTTTAGGATCCTGATGTTTTTAAGATTTACAGAGTGATTTAAATTACACACAGTGTCTGATTTTGACAGTGTTCTGTTATGCTGATTTCGAGATAGAAAGGGAGATTAAAAACAAACATACTAGGGAAGAAATGAGGAAGAAGGAGGAAGAACTTAGGATTTCACATAAATATAGTGCATGAGAAGTAGAGGGTACAAATATGAAGGGAAATATGAGGGATGAGGCAACTCATGACAATTTCATTTCTATCTGAACCAGATAATGTTCAGATATGATGATATTGATCATAAAGGCTAATTAAAGAGAAGAAATAGAAGAAATAGAAATCAGAGTATGGATTTGGTGAAGATATAGAGGAACAGAGACATTATAACAAAAACCGAGAGCTTCCAGGTCATAGAAAAGATATTGCAAGGAGTCACAAGGAAAGAATTCAAGCACCGAGAAAATAGAGTGAAGATCATGCATGACTTGCCAGCCACCACTAAAAAGAGCAGAAAGACTGGAATATGATATTCTGGAAGACAACAGGTATGAGCTTAAGCCACAATTAACTTACCCAAAAAAACTGAGTATAATCCCAAGAGGGAAAAGATGGATCTTCAATGAAACAGATGACTTCCAAGCATTTCTAATAAAAAAAAAAACTAGAGCTGAGTGGAAACTTTGATGTTTAAACACAGGATGTTTCAACATATGGAGAGATAATATATGTGTTCCCTCTGAACCTAATCATTGTCAGGAATGATAGAGGATAGAAGACTGGAAAGTGGTTCTGTTATACCTTGATCTCAAAAGAAGAAATAAGAAGGGAGGAGGAATACACTGGCGGGGGGAGGGGAGAAAGAAAGGTTAGGGGAAATTGTTTCACATAATCAGAATATACAAATAGAATTTTGTACCAACAAGGAGGAAGGAGTAGAGGAGCAGGCAACAACAACATGTTACTCTCATCTGAACTGGACAAAAGAGGGAAGAATACACACCAACACACAGCTGCATACAGAAATATATTTAACTCAATAGGGAAACAAGAGGAAAAGGGAAGAAGGGAGAGAGGTGGATTAAGGGAGCAGTTAGATGGCAGAGTGGATAAAGCATCAGGGCCAAAGACAGGAAGACTCAAGTTCAAATCCAGGCTCAAACACCTAGTAGCTGTTTGACCCTGAAGAAGTCACTTAACCCTGTTTGCCTCAGTTTCTTCATTTGTGAAATGAGCTAGAGAAGGAAATGGCAAACCACTCTAGTGTCTTTGCCAAGAAAACCCTAAATGGGGTGACAAAGAGTCGGATATGACTGAAATAACAAAAACAACGATAGATTAAGGAAAGAATTATTTGTAAGCAAAACAAACTCTGAGAATGTACAGAAATATTTATAGCAATTCTTTTTACAGTGGCAAAGAATTGGATACTAAAAAGGTGCTCATAAATCAGAGATCATCTGAACAAGCTATGGTATTTGCATACGATGAAATACTATTGTACGGCAGGAATTGATAAAGGAAATGGTTTCAGAGAAACCTGGGAAGACTAGTATGAGCTGATGCAGAGTGAAATGAGAAGGATTAGGAGAACAATTTATACGTTAACAACAATATTGTAAAGATGAGCAACTTTGAAATGCTTAGGACCTCTGATTAGTGCAATGACCAATCATGATTCCAGAAGACTGTGATGAAACATGCTACTCACCTCCAGAGGGACACAGGTGACAGATTCAGTGTACAGATTGAAACATATATTTGGAAGACATAATACTGGAATTTTTTTTTGTGACTATTCATGTCTGTTACAAGGTTTTATTTTTCTTAATCCCCTAATTTTGAGAGATGGAGAGGGAACAGACAAAAGGGAGACGTAGAAGATGAATTTTCATTTATTGAAAAATAGAATATTTGATAAAAATACAAAGATCAATAATTTTCTCACATTGAGTTAAATCCATAAATTATGTTAATATGCTTATGTTTTAATGACTCAATACATTTTGTTTAAATTATTTTATTGGGAAAATATTTTATCATTTCCTTTGTTTTCCTCTTTATTTATTGTCACTGTATTTGTTTGTTACAAATGAAATCTTCTATCTTTCATTTTGAGGGAGAGACTTGGTGGGATACAGGGAGGTGGTGATAATACTTAAAAAAAGAACAAAAGAAAAGATTGGTTAAAGTTCTCCAAGAAGTGACACCTGAGCTGTGCTCTGATAGTAGCTCAGGATTCTAGGAGGCAAGGGTGAAGAGGGACAGCATTCTAGGCTGAAGGGACAACCTATGCAGAGACTTGGAGGAAGGAAAAGGAACATATTCTAGAGAGAAACACGTAGGCCAGCTTGCCTGGAATATAGACATGAAGAGGAGTAATCAGATTTAAAATTCTGAAAGCAAGGTTTGAGACAGACGATGAAGGATTTAGCCTAAAGGAAATAAAGAGCTGAAGTGTCTTGAAGAGAGGGATAGCATGGTCAGTTTAATGCTTTAGGATTTATCAATTTTGTATTTTTGTGAAAGATAGATTAGAAAGATGAGGTTTTGAACTTGATCTTAGAGGAAATTCTTTCTCTATCAAAGTGCAAATATTTTACCAAGAACACACAATAATAGGGCTCATGAGTTTATGATATGATCTCATAGTAGAGGAAACTATGGGTCTCATCTAAATTCCTCCCTCTCATTTACAGATAAAGAAACTAAGTCCAAGGAACAAGTGTCTTGTCAAAGTTTATATAGACCTGGGAGTAGCAGGGCTGTGATTGGAACACAGATCTTTTCACTTGCAATCAAGAGGTCTTTCCTGTATATCACACTGAATCTCATATCAACTGGGAATAGGATGCAGAGAAAATCTGGAGGATGGGAAGCTCCAAGAAAGGAAGCCTTAGGCAAATATCAGAGAAGAGTTTGAGGTTTAGAAATGAGGGCACTGGGATGTAGATTAGCGAATACCAAGGATGGTGAGAAAGGGGTAACTAGGAGGCTCAGTGGATAGAGTGCTGGGCCTGGAGTCAGGAAGGCTCATCTTTGCGAGCTCAGATCTGGCCTCAGACACTTAATAATTATGTGACCTTGGGTAAGTCACTTAAATCTGTTTGCCTCGGTCTCCTCATCTGTAAAATGAGCTGGAGAAGGAAATGGAAAACCTCCAATATCTTTGCCAAGAAAACCCCAAATGGGGTCACAGAGTCAGATACAACTGAAAAATGACTAAACAAGAGGAAAGGATGGTAAGAAGGGGAAGAGACAGAAAGAAGGGGAAATTAGGAAAATGGGTAAAGAATATTATATATATATATATATAATTTATATATTATATTACAGATTACATGTAATATATTACACATATCATATAATCTGCATTATATACTATTTATAGACTATGTTATTTTATTTATTTGTTTTGATGGGATCCTGGACCCATTATTTCAATGATATAGGGACACATACAGCAGTGGATAGAAAACCAAGTGGACACAAGAAGACATGAATTCAAATACTACCTTTGACATATTCTAGCTGTGTGTCCCTGGGTAGTTCACATAAACTCTCTCTGAAACTATAAATTATAGACAAGGAGGTGATGCACATCAGTGGAGGTTGTTTTCTCACTCGGAAGTCCATTCACCCAGTGCATGTATCATAGGGGGTATGGATAAGGACTATGATTTCCCAATATATGGGATTCCTAAATGAGAAAACCCCTTCTACCAATGCAACTAAGCATTTTTCCCCCTGAAAATTAGTCTTACAGAATTTTATAGTACACTGAAAGGGTCACACAGCCAGCCACTACGTGTCACTGGCAGGTATAATGGTTTGAAGATTTTCCCCATCCATTAATAGGCCCATGTGACCAGCTTATGTCACAGGAAGCCTAAGTCACACGTGATGAGAGGAGTTTGCTGAACAGGTGGAGCAGGAAATGCTCAGAGCAGTTAGAAATGGTAGGAGGAAAGGATGCAGGCAAGGATTCAGCTAGGATTTGTGAGTGTTTGTGGGAAGGCCCCAGCAGGGCGGAGGCTATGGAATGGAATGGCTCTCTGCTGTGATAATACATATTAACTTCTATGCTGCTTGGATGGATTGGACTTAGGTTTTCTGGTATCTGAATAAATGTTTTGCTTCTGTCTTCTATATGAAAAGTCTGTTACGTTTCGCGATACAGAACCAAGTCAGCATATTCATAGCAGTAGCAACTGTTGTGAATATTGCCTTGGTGATACAGCAGGACAAAGTAGCAACATGACATAGCCTCAGAGCAAAGACATGGATTTCTATTATAAATACTTAAAGTCAGGATGTATTTGTGGTGTTTAGGGAGGTCTAGCCCCTCTGGCGCAAGGACTACTGAGCCCTTTTTAGGGCTACTCATCCACCTTTGGGTCCACCTTTCACCCAGCCCTTACCTTTGGCTCCGAGAAGCTGTAGCATATGCAGCACAGCCACATCCCAGTAAATCATCTCTGCAGACAGGCTAAACCAGGGTTAGGGTAACCAATCCATTGGTGTTAAGAGGCTGTCTACCCCAAGAAGATGAAGACTTTCCTCAGCAGAATAGGTGGATGAGAACACTTTGTTCCAATGACCATGAAGGCAGATGAAGTGGGTGCTGTAGAGCACCTAGAGTTTGGTCAGACATTGAGGAGGCCAAGGTCATCCACTGCATTCTGGGCCATCACTAGTCATCTTGATTTTTGTCTTGCCACCGGACTTCGATGACTCAGGAAGAGAGAGTGAGCCTGACAACTTCGTACAACTCTGCCTCATTAAAATCCAATTTATGAACAAGTCGAGACCTCCTCCTTATGAGGTCATTCGTCCTCTTTGAAAACTAAGGACAAGGAACAAAAACAGCAACTTAAAGTCAGGGGAGGGGCAAAACCAAAATTGCATCAAAATGATAATGAACAAAAAGAAATACCATGCTCAGTGAATAAATTAGTGAATAAATGTTTATTACATGTTTTCAGTATCCAGGCACTTCAGTAGTCATCTGGGGATACAAAGAAAGGCAAATAACAGTTGTACCCTCAAGGAGCTCATAGTCTACTGGAGGAGACAATATACAAACAAGTTACAGATAGGACAAATTGGAGATCATTAACAGAGAAAAAGCACCAGAATTAAAGGCAATCAGGAAAGGCTCCCCATAGAAGGTGCAATTTTAGCTGCACTTGAAGAAGCTAGGATGAACAGATGAAGAAAGAAAGCATTATAGGCATGGGGGACACTGAGTGAAAATGTCCAGATTTGGGAGACGCAGTGTCTTATTCAGGCAACTGTAGGAGGCCAGTGTCATTGAAGGGGGTTGGGACGTTCTTTTGTAGAGTTTTTTCACAATAGGTACAGTGGATAGAGGGCAGATAGGTGGTGCAGTGGATAATGTGTCAGGCCTGAAGTCAGAAGAAGTTCAAATATGATATCAGACACTTACTAGCTGTGTGACTGTGGGCTAGTCACTGTTTGCCTCAGTTTCCTCATCCATAAAATGAGCTGGAGAAGGAAATGGCAAAACCACTCCAGTATCTTTTCCAAGAAAACCCCAAATGGGGTCAGGAAGAGTCAAATACAACTATAAAACAACTGAACAACAACAGCAGTGGATAGAACTTTGGGCTTAGATTTAGGAAGACCCTACTGAGTTGAAATCCCACCTCAGACACTATCTGTGTGATTCTGGACAAATTCATCTCTCTACCTCTCAGTTACCTTATCTGTAAAATGTGAAAGTTAGACTCAGTGACCTCTAAGGTCTCTCCCAGCTTTAAATTTATGACTGCGTGATCCAGTACTCTGACCACAGGCTAGGACTAATTTCACTAAGGAGCGTGGAAGGGGTGGGGGAGGGTGGAATTCACCAAGGCTCTCCCAAAATACAAACACACTGAATGTAATAGAAAAAGAGTGTTTTGCAAAAAAAAAATCATAATCATAAAAATAAAAAAAAATAAATGTGTGAATCGTCCTAAGGGACCTAGGGGAAAAGGAGATGAAAGACAAAGAATTAGCTAACCTAGATATATGAGAGTCTGGGAAAAGAAAGAGGTGGAGAGTACATGATGAAAGCCCCAAACATAGTGCAGGTGGAAAAGATATTTATTTTATTTAGCATTAATTGCAGGAAAGAGTCTATAAAATTTGTTCAAAAATTATTAAGCCTCCTATGCAATGCCAACATTATGCCATCCACTGCTCTGAGCCAGGTGTATTATTCCTAGTTCCCTGAATGAAAGTAAATAATTGCTTTTTCATGTATTCTGAATATTGGATTTTGTTATTTTTCTATGGCTCTCTTTCTGAAGATTTGTGGTTTAGCTAAGCACAAATCTGAAGATAGGCCTAGGCTGCATTTAATGAGGGAAAATTGATGAAGTGATATTCTAAGGACAGAATTCCCTCCTCCATTCCTTAAATCCTATTTCCTAGTAAATCTTGTTTTACCCTGGTCCCCCACACCCAAAAGTCTCAAATAAAACATGTCCCTAGCTGGTCTGCGAAACATTTGCTAACTTATACAAGGGTGCTGCTACTAAGCAACTTTGTACGGAGAGACTCCAGGCAAATACCTGGAGAAATCCAAACTAGATACTGTGAGATCTAAGACCCAATAACTGAATCAAACAAAAAAGTGCAAATTTCCCAACAACAGATAAATTCCCTTCCTTTTCCCATCAATGGATTCTAAAACCAAAAGACTTTTATTCCTGGATGTGGATAGTGGTGCAAGAGGACAGTATTAGAGATGAGCTAGTCAAATCCATGTATTACACAGCTGAGGAAACCAAGTCCCAGACAGTTTAAATGATTTGTTGAGGTTCACAATACCTAGTTGGTGGTAGAGTAAGATGGAGAACTGTTCTCCCCACATACCCCCTCTTTCTCCATATATAAATATATTCATAAATACGTATTCATATACATGTATAATGACTTTAACTTATACATGAGGAATTTAGAGAAAAAAAATTCCTGCCAGTGAAACAGTAAAATGAGGATGCTAAAGGGCATTATGAAATCCTAGCATTGTAGAGCAAGAAGGAATAATACAAACTGTCTAATTCAATTCCTTCACTTTACAGATGAGAAGAACAAGAATCTGAGAGAGGATGTGAATTGTAAGTTAAGTAACCAAGGGAGAAATTCAAGTGTGAAAAGTTAACTAGTTTAGAACTTCAGAATCAAAGTCACTGGCTCTTTCTCATGTACCATGATACTATCTCCATCCCTTTAAAAATAATAATATAATTGATTCTATCTGGGAGAGTTTAGGTGTGAAAGTGAGACTGTGACCAAGATGCATTGAATTCATATGTTTATCAAATATCTAGTTAATATCTACTAAGTACAATACATTAGGGAAGAAACAAAAAAAAAAAAAAATAGAGTCTCTGCCCTTCTCTGCCCTGAAAGAACTTATCATCTTGTAGAGAAATTAATACATGGAAAGATTAATAATATACATTATAACACATATAAATAATATATTAATAATTATTGTTATTAACAACACACATTGTCATATAAGTGCATGAGTACTATAAAGTGTTGAGATCTGAAATTGTCTCTAGCTGGTGGATCTATGAGAGGGCCTCATAAAGGAAGTAGCATTGGAATTCATCCCATGTACTCTCCCAATCTGACACTCACTTTCTTCTTCTGGTGTTCTTTACTAAGTCTTTCTTTGATACACGATTGTTTCTCAAAATGGTTTGTATTAGAGGTTGATATAAAAGACACCAAAATGTTGCTCTTGTCTTTTTCCTTCCTTTCTTCCTTCCTTCCTTCATTCCCGCTTTTATTCCTTCCCTTCCCTCTCTTTGTTTCTTCCTTTTTTCTTTCTTTTTTCTCTTTCTTCCTCCTTTTCTTCCTGTTTTTCTTCCTTCCTTTCTCTCTTTATCCCTTCCTCCTCTTATTTCTTTCTTTTTTCCTTCCTTTCCTCCATCCCCACTCCCTCTATTTCTTCCTCCTCCCCTCCCTCTCTTCTCTCCTTCTTTCATTTTTCTCCTTTCCTTTCTTCTTCTCTCTTTCTTTCAGAGAAGGGTTAACTGCTGCTAAGAATGTTTCAAGTTCTTTTAATGCTCCTATCAAGCTCCATGGTAATGATGACCTCCTCCTATCTTCCCAACAGAGACCACCAACTCTGCCTTTGTTCTATAATACTCAGATACTTTATCAATTTGGAGTCATGAACCAAACTCCATCTCTGTCAAAAATCAACCTGTCAGGGTCTTCTAACTGCAAGATTTCCTGGAACTTTAACAAAAGCATATCTAAGAGAAGAGGGAAAAGGTTGAAAAGGTGTTGTCAAGGTTTCACTGACCGTATGACAGAGTAATCTTCAGTGTTCCCTATAAAAGACTTTGGGTGACTTAGCATACTCAAGCACACAAGAGTTTCCCTGAGGACACAGTCACGGGAATGACCTCAGAAGCACACAACAGTTTGTCACTGAATGATTTTACCTGGCTCTCTTGGCTTCTTTGAACACACAGGATTCTGGGACTGTAGCAAAATAAGCCAATTTAAACAAATAAACCTAAAGTACAAAGCACACCAGCTGAGAGATGCTGGCATTTCCTATTTTTATTTGCTGCTTCAAAGTGGAAAAGACAGGTATTGGAAGAGCTTCTGCCTTCATACCATGTTGTTCAACTTTCTTTTCTCTCTAATTATGCTAAAACTACATTGCCCATATTTCAGATAACTTAATTCAATGAGCCTGAGACAAGAATGAAAGAACGGGAAGAAAATAATGTGGTAAATGCATAGTAAAAAAAAGGATTAGGAAATTTAAAATAGGAATTAGGAATAGGAAAATTGAAAATGGTTAGATAGCAGAGAGAAGTTCTAGACCAGGGGTAAGGGACTTGCAACCTTGAAGCCACATGTGGCCCTCTAGATCCTCAAGTGCAGCCCTTTGACTGAATCCAAACTTTTATTAAGAGGATTTGTTCTGTAAAGTCTGGATTCAATCAAAGGGCCAGACTTGAAGGGATTTGTTCTGTGAAGTTTGGATTCAGTCAAAGGGCCCCACTTGAGGACCTACGGGGCCACATGTGGCCACAAGGCCACAGGTTCTCCACTCCTGGTCTAGATTAGGGGAGACAGGATCATTGGTGGGGAGGGGAAAGGGCAAGAGAGAATAAACACTAGCTAGGCTAGGGAAATAAAGGGATCCTTAGAATTCTTAGAAACCAATTCCATGAGTTATCTACAGATATCTGGTATAAAGAAGGAAAGGCATCTCCTTTTTCCACCCAGAGACAGGACTTGGAATCAGAGGAATCAGAAGGTTTTTAATCCTGCTCTGCCATATACTATCTAGGTGAGCCTAGATAACTGACTCATTCTCCCTGAGCTTCAGGTTTTTCTTTTTCTTTTTTTTCCATCTGTGAAATGAGAACATTAGATTAGATAACACTCTAGGGTTCCTTCAAGCTCTGATTCTGTGATCTTTGACTTGTTAAGCCTGATAGGCAATGTGGAATAGTGACTGGAAAACGGGACTTGGCCCAAAAAGCCTTCACTCAAAGCTCACCTAAAACTCTTAGTGGCTGTGTGACCCTGGGCAAATCACTTAAAATCTCAAAGCCTCATTTTCCTCACGTCAAATGAGGATGATAATAGCCGTAGCACTTACCTCAAATGCTCCAGTGAGAGAGTGAACGTACAGTGCTCTGGAAATCTGAAAGCACTTTTTAAGCATCAGTAATTTTGTCTAAAAAAAAAGTTAAATCACTAATAAACCATTGAATGCCATGGCATTTTCTTAAAGAGAAAAAACTTCTTTCATAAGGAGAAAGAGAAAGTCAGGGGACTGACCTCACAAGTTTATACTTTATCCATGGCCTAGTAGTGCCTTTATATAACTCTACATGAGCACTGGGCTGGGACTTAAATGGCAATCCTCCTGGCTAAGAAACTATGCAGTTTTCTGCCCCTCCCACGGCCACCTCTGCCTGTCCTGTCCCTGAAGCATTCAGAGACCCACAATCACCTCCAAGATGGTTTAGAGTGTCAAGAGGAGCGATGGGAATGACTGGCAGCACAGGCAGAAGAGAAAAGGAGAAGAGAAGAAAGAAGATGAGCTGGCATCAGGGAGTGTCTGCAGGCCCAGCAAAACTTCATTGTTTGATGTCTGTCTGCCCTGAGTGCCTTGGGGAGGGAGCCCGGAGCTCTGTGGTTTCTTTTACTACTGGTGACTCGTTTTAAGCTGGGCCTTGCCAATAAACGTGAGCCATGAGGTCACTTTACTGCAGGGCTGTTCCCCCAACTGTACGCTATGCAGCTGGCTAGTAGTAACCTTTTAACTGGTGTCTGTCTTGGTGGGGAGCCTCAATTAAAAAAGGGAGAAGTGAAAGGGGAGGTAGGAGGCCGTGGTATGGATGTGGTTGCAGCAACGTTCATGTTTGCAGGTCCTCTACTGGGAAGAGCTGATCAGAGGGAGAGATTCACAAAACTCTCCCAGCAGCATCCTGTTTGGGGGATTCAGGAGACAATTAACAATCCTGGGGAAGAATTTAGAAAAGGTGGTTGATGTAGTAGAAAGAACTTTGGATGGGAACCCAGGCAACCTGTGTTCAAATCCCAACTCTATTGCTTAGCTATGTGTTAATGCACAATTTCATTATCCACTTTGAGCTCAAAGGACTTGTAACTATGTTAAACCTAAAGCAGGGGTGGGGAACCTGTGGCCTCAAGGCCACATGTATAGCCTTCTAGGTCCTTGGGTGCAGCCTTTTTACTGAGTCCAAATTCTACAGAACAAATCCTTTTATTAAGGGGATTTTTTCTGTGAAGTTTGGATTTGGTCAAAGGGCAGCACTTGAGGACCTAGAGGTTCCCCACCCATGCTAGAGCATTCTCCAATATGGGAACTCCCTCCATGGAGTTAAAGCTCTTTAGTGGATAGAGCACTGGGCCACGGGAATCAGGTCCTACTTATACATCTTCAGGACAGAAACTTTCAGAGATGGGGCTCTTCTGGTAAGCTGCTCTATGAATAAGAGAAAAGAACTTGAGAGCTGGCCTGAAATCATCATATGACTGAGGAAGTAGCTGGTGATGAAAATCAGTCTTTATCTTAAATTGGACTCATGCCCAACAAGAATTCCTGGAAAAGTTAAAGAAAGAGATGAGTGGCAGAGGAAAGAAAAGAGAGTGATGCAAGAAAATCATAAAAAGAAAGTTAGCAGCTTGGTAAAAGAGACACAAAAATTCACTGAAACAAAAAACTCCTTTAAAAAGGAGAATTAGCCAAATGGGAAAAAGTACAAAAGACCACTAAAGAAAATAATTCCTTAAAAATTAGAATTGGGCAAGCGGAAGCTACTAACTGCATGACACATCAAGAAACAATAAAATAACATCAAAAGAAGGAAAAAATAGGAGAAAATGTGAAATAGTCCATTGGAAAACATGTGAAATAGAAGAAAGAAAGATGATTTAGGAATTATTGGACTACTTGAAAACCATGATCAAGAAAAAGAGATTAGACATCATATTTCAAGAAATTATCAAGGAAATTGTCCTGATATCTTAGATCCAGAAGGTAAAATAGAAACTGAAGGAATCTGCCAATCACTTCCTGAAAGAGATCCCAAAATGAAAACCCCAAGAAATATTACAACCAAATTCCAGAGCTCCCAAGGAAAGGATAAAATACTGCAAGTAGCCAGAGACAATTTATATTTTGTAGAGCCACAGTCAGGATCACATAAGACATAGCAATTTCCACGTTAATGGGAAGAGAGGGCCTAGAATATGATATTCTGTACAGCAAAGGAGTTAGTATTAAAACCAAGAATGACCTACCCAGCAATACTGAGTATAATCCTTTGGAGTGGTGGGGTTGAAATGGATATTTAATAAACTAGAAGATTTTTAAGCATTCGTGGTTTAAAAAGAAAGACCAGAGCTGAATAGAAATTTCAACATTCAAATACAAGACTCAAGAGAAGCATAGAAGTGTAAACATGAAAGAGAAAATTATTAAATGACTCAACAAGGTTAATTCCTATATGGAAAAATGATACCTTCAACTCCTAAGAACTCTATCATTGTTTGGGCAGTTAGGGTCTACACAGACAGAGGTCACAGGTGTGTGAGTCGCTTATGTTAGGATTATCTCAAAAAAATGAAACGTTAAGAAAGAGGGATGCACTAGGATGAGGGAAAAGGGAAAGTAAGAATGGGAAAATTATCCCACATAAAAGAAGCATGCAAGGAAGAGCTTTTACAGTAGAGGGGAGAATGGGTTTGGGTGGGCAATACTTAAACCCAACTTTCATCAGAATTTGTTCAAAGAGGGATGAATATGTATAACCACTCAGGAGAATGTTGAAGTTTATCTTACCCAAAAGGGAAGTAAGAGAAACAGGGGATAGGAGTAGAGGAGGGTGATAAAAGAGAGGGCAGATAAAGGGAGGCAGGGAGAAGAAGAAAAACAGACTTTTGAAGAGGCACAGAGTAAAAAGAGAAAAAGAAGAAGAACAAATAGGATATAAGGTAGTACAGACTTAGTAATCACAACTTGTGAATATAAATGGGATGAAGTCACCAATAAAACAAAATCAGATAGCAGAATGGATTAGAAACCAGAATCCAACAGTGGTGTTTATCAGACACTCAGAAACAAAAACACGCAGAGAGTTAAAATAAGTGACATGAGCAGAATCTATTATGCTTCAGCTAAAGTTCGAAAAAAGCAGGGGTAGCAATCATGATCTCAGAAAAAGTAAAATTAGACCAAATGAAAAAAGGTAATCAGGGGAACTATATTTTGATGAAAGGTACCTTGGACAATGAACTAATATCAAAAATTTTACAGCAAGTTTCTCTGGTAAAGACTTCACTTCTCAAAAATATAGGGAACTGAGTCAAGTTTATAAAAATAAGAGCCATTCCTCAATTGATAGTCAAAAGATACGAACAGGCAGTTTTCTGAAGAAAAAAATTAAAGTTATGTATAGTCATATAAAAATAGACTAAATCACTATAAATTAGAGAAATGGAAATTAAAACAACTCTGAGGTACCACCATCAGAAATGACAAATGCTGGAGGGAATGAGGGAAAAAAGGACATACTCATTGTTGATGGAGTTGTGAACCAACCCAACTATTCTGTAGAACAATTTGGAACTAGGCCGAATGGGCTATAAAACTGTGAATATCTTTTGATCCAGTAATAGCCACTATTAGATCTGTATCCCAAAAAGATCAAAAAAGGAACTTATATTTTCAAAAATATTTATAGCAGCTCTTTTTGTGGTGGCAAAGAAGTGGAAATCAAGAGGATGTCCATCAATTAGGAAATGACTGAACCAGGTGTAATATATGATTGTAATGGAATAATATTGTGCTATAAAAAAATAATGAGGTGGGTGATCTGAGAAAAACCTGGGAAGACCTATATGGACTGATGCAAAATGAAATGAGCAGATCCAACTGATCATTGTACACAGATGCAGCAATATTTTAATGCTGGTCAACTGTGAAAGACTTAGCTACTCTGACAAATACAATAATCCAAGATAATTCCAAGGGATTCATGAAGAAAATTGCTATCCATTTCCAGAGAGAGAAATGATGAAATTGAAGTGCAAATTGAAGTATAATTTTCTCTATATATTTTTCTTGCTTCTTAATAACATGGCTAATAGACAAATGTGCTTTACATGATTTCACATACCTAATTGATATCACATTGCTTGTCTTTTCAGTAGATGGAGGAGGGGAGGAGAAAGGCAAAGAATTTAAAACTCAAAACTTTCTTTAAAAGAACTTTAAAAAAGAAATATTTTTTTTAAAAGAAAAATAAGGATGGGTAATTTAAGAAACATTTCTCCCATTGGAATATGAAAATCACAAAACCTAAATACCATAATGTTTGAAATAATATAAGAAAACAATATAAATAATATAAGAAAACTAGAATACAGATAATATAGAATTGAGAGAAAACACAGATCTTCAAGAATTAACAAAAAACCTGTACTTCAAGCTCCAAGACACATAAAAATTAAATTTAATGATTTCAATGTCATATAGGAGCATATAGGAGAAAATATTTTTGAATATGAAAGGAAGCAAATTTGAATAATACAAAATCATTTAGCAGATATGAGATATTGTACAAGGAAATTCAGTAGGATTTTCTCAAAAGCGAAGGAATAAAAATAGCATATAGCAATAGAATGTTCTAATCATTCCTGAAAAAATTCAATGTGACCAATATTTTTGACTTTGAAACATCCCAACCAACAGAAACAAGGAAAGGAAAATAATACGGCCATCAAGGAAATAATAAGTAATTAAATAAATTACCCAATTTTCAAAGGTCTTTGGTTTTGTTTCAAGGAAGAATGATAGACCTAATGTGTAGGGAGAAAATGTGATGGAGGGACCAAGAAAGGATATAAAGTATATAAGGACATAAAGCTATAAACAGAACTTAAGGAAACAGGTGAAAAGGAGATGGAAAGGAACTGAAGCATCTTCAACCAAATTCCCTGCCCCCTGCTCCCTAACCCCACCTCCCTCTTCCCTACTCCAATAATAGGAAAAAAATTAGTAGGTGAGAGATTAAGTAAATTGGGAGGAGGACTCAGACCACAGAAAAAGAAAGAATAGACTGATGCACCCCTATCCAGTCCATGGGTTACCAATAAAAGAATGTTAGTTCCTAAAGTATGGTCAAAGATAAGGAAAATGGGAAAGGTGACTGGAGAGATTGAATCTGGGGGCCCAGAAAGGGAAAAGTTTACCCTGACAGTCAAGAGATGATGCTATGGAGAACAATTCCATGGTTGAACATATATAGGTCTGTGAGGGCAGATATAGGACTTCATGATAGATTTCATCAGGAGAGAGTCTGTGCACAGGGAGACCACCTTTTCTAAAAGCCCACTGTGTTTGCATGGGCAGTATCCTGAAGGATAAGCTCCCACAGGAGGCTGTATCTGGAATGGTTGTGGGGATATAGAATCAGAAACATAATAACACAGCCTTTGGAAAAGAGATCAATGATGAATGAGATCAAGGAATAAAAGTAGGCGCATACTTTGGTATCCGGTTCCATGATGATATATTCAGAAATCAAAGGCAGGTCTCAGGATTTGGGTGGGTATTTGGGTAAGTGTATTTTACAAAATATACACATCCATACATGTATGCATTTTAGCAAGACATATTCTGGGATATCTTGCATTTTTTTAAATGGAAAGATTAAATGTCACATTTAGAGAGAGAAAAGAGAACCTCATCTGTAATTTCACTGGTGTAAGGAACTCCCTGTGTGGAAGGTCCTTCTACTGATGCATATGGAAAATTTGTAATTCATAGATGCACAGAGTAGTTTGGGACATTAAGAGGTAAAGTGACTTGACCATTGCCCCAAGAAAAGTATGTGTCAGAAGCAGATCTAAGACCCAGGTCACCTGGACTGCAAATCAAGCTGCTGCTGCTGCTGTTATGACAAAAAAGAAGGAAAAGGGAAAGGGGAAGGAAAAGGGGGAAGAGAAATGGGAAGGGGAAGGACAGGATGGAAAACAGGGAGGAAGAGAAGATAGGACAAAATCCATAAAGGTAATAATATAGAAATTGGCTAGAAGAGGGAACTCAGTACTTTAGACATTTTAACCTAACCCCAAGAAAAACACAGAGAGATTAAAGAGGACTAAATAAGGACATAGGCCACAAATCAGAGACTGAAATCTCAGAAGTGACCAGAAGAGATGTAATAAAAAGAAAAAGAAAAGGAAAGTTTCTAAGAAAAAAAGCACAAGAAAACAAAATCAAAAAATATAATGAGGGAGAGGAGAAGAAATTTTTAACTAACCATTTCACTGAGAAAGAAACAAGGAGGTCTGAAAGGGAAGAATTGGATAACTAAATAAATAAAAGAAAAATCAACAATATAAGCAAAACCCACAAACAAGGAAAAGAGTAGGGAAAAATGAGTAGGGGAAGAAAGAGTCTACAAGAATAGAGTCACATCAAAGTACTTTAAAACAAATTGTAAAGACAAAGTAGCCATTTAAAAGGCGGTAAAAAAAAATCAAAAGTAACATTGAAACTAATGGAGGAAAGTATAAGTCTCAGTCTCAAAACTTTAAACGTGAAAGGAATAAGCAATCCAATAAATCTAAAGAGTGTAGCAGAATGGGGGGGGGGGAGATGAAAGGTTACAATGTATTATGTACAAGAAACATTTAAAAAACAAAAACATGCAAGATCAGAAAGAAATACCAGGACAAAACTTACTATGCATCACGTGAAACTAAAAAAGTTGTAATCTACTACCAGACAAAGCATAATCTATAAGACTATAAATTTCTTGAGGGCTTGCACTTATCTTTTGCTTCTTTTCACATCCCAAGCATTTAGCACAGAGCCTAGCACATAGTAGGGACTTAATAGATGATTACAGATTTATTGATGGAGCACAAATAAAAACTCACAGTAGCAATGGAACTAGTGAAATTATATTAAGTTTTAAGGAATCATAGAGCAAATATCAATACAAAATAGGTATGACCAGATGGTATAATATCTACATTTGTAAAAGAAAAGTTAATAGAATTGCAAAAAGATATTAAAAATAATTCAATAATTGTAGGTTACTTTAATGTTACTTTAAAAGCTGGACAAATTTACCAGAAAGATAAGCTAAAGGGAAAATACAAATTTGAACAAACACATTTGGAGAATTTAATGTTGGAGGATTTGTGACATCTTTTCAGTGAGAATATTAATATATTTCTTAGCACCACATGGAACATTTACAAAAATTGACTATAGAGAGAAATTATAGATAAATGTAAAAAGTCATGTTACACACATCTTTTATAATAATCGATACAGACAGCAAAGGCAAAAGACACAGACCTAAATGTCGAGATAAGGGCATCTTGAACATTAAATGGATCTAAAAACAAATCATTAAAACAATGAATAGCTGTGAAGGACAAAGATAATGATGACACATCCCCAAAATTTCTGGGAAACCAATAAAGCAGTCCTCAGAGAAAAATATGTATTCCTGAAAAGTATAACAAAATAGAAAAAAATAGAGGCTTAGTAAAAAACAAAAAAGCACAAATGAAAATTCAAAAATAAGTGAACCCAAAGCAAGCAAGGAAAAATAAATCTGGAAAATATGATATATAGTTAATTTGGAAAAGGTCACAAGTCAACAGAATTGAAAAGCAAAGCTAAAGCTGATCCTTTGAAAAAAGACTGACAATATCAATAGTGTGAGTTGACCTAACAAAAAGAAGGAAAATCAGATTAAAAAAAGGTAAATCACAAAAGAGAAGAAATACAAAGAATTTTCAGAATACACAGTAATATGACATAAAAATTAAGAAATTTAAAAATAGAGGTTTATCTACAAAAAATAAGAAAGAACTAAATGAGCAGAATATGAAATGGAGGGCTTTCATATTCCAACTTCAGAAAAGGAAATTATACTAGCTGTAAAAGAACTTCTAATAGCAAGAAAGGGAAACTGGCTGAGACGAATGTACAAAAGAATTCTATAAAAGTATTAAAGAACAATTAATATCTATACAACAGAAATTATCCTAAAAACTGTGGAAAAATATTCTCCCAAACTCCCTGTATTTGACAAAATATGGTCCTAATACCTAAACAAAAGAAGAATAAAACAAAGAAAAATGACAATTGTCAGATATATTAATAAATACTGCTGAAAAAAGTGAAATAATATCCTCCTGAAAAGACTACAATAAGTAGTTAAAATATTGTTTCTAATATTCATGTTGGCTTTGTTTCAAGGATGTAAAAAAATAGTTCAACATTAAGAAAACAATTAACATAATACACTATATTAAAATACAAAAATATCCAAAGCCATATAATTATATCCATAAATGCAGAAAATGTTTTTGACAAAATATAACACTAATTTTGATTTTTTAAAAATCATAGACATGGAAGGAATTTTTAATATTATAAAAAAGCATCAATCAAAACAAAAGCTTGAATTAGAAGAAATTGAAAACATCAGAAGTTTTCCCAAAAGATACAGAAGTAGAGTAAGACTGCCTCACTTTCCAATTGTAGAAATGCTAGATTAGGAATAGCATTTCAATAATATAAAGACATTTAAGGCATAAAGAAAAGCAAAACTGTCCACATTTGCCAAGAAAACAGGATGGCTTACTTAGAGAATTACATGAAATCATCAAAGACACGGAAATAAGTAACAGCTTCAACAAAGTTAACTGGATGCAAAATCAATCCACAGAAATGACTAGCATTTCTATCTATCAGTAATGAAATATAGGAGAGTATAACAAAAAAAGAGAAGTCAAATTGAAAATAGCTAAAAAAAATACGTAAAAATATCTTGGAGTCAATATTACAAAACCAAACTTGACATACAGATGCAATTACAAACTTCTTCTAAAAGAAATAAAAAATTACATAAATAACTGGAAGGATATTCAGTGCTCATGGCTGGGGACAATTTATAGAGCTAGACAAAATAATAACAAAATTCATGTGAAGGAACAAAAGATCTACAATTTCAAGGAAAACAATGAAAATGAATAGGAATGAAGGGAGAAGATCATATCCAGGTTTCAAATTATATTATAATGCAACCAGCATCGAGGATATTTTTGGCTGTTTTTTAAAAATAGAAAAATAGATCAGTATAATGAATGAGACAAAGTAGAATCAGAAGAAATTGACTTCAATAATGCAGTATTTGTTATATATAAAAATATAAATTATCTGGGAAAGAACTCCCAATCTGACAAGATCTACTAGAAAAACTGGGGAGCAATATGGCAGAAATTAGGTTTGAATCAAAAAGTTTATGCAATAAATCACAATAAACTCAAATTTGATATCTGATCCATATATTAAAAGTCATACCAGAAGAGAGCCAGATGGAGCAATATTCAAAGGACATGAATTTTAACTAAACAGAGAATGGAGATCATCACAAAAGATAAAGGAGATAATTTTGATTGCATGTAACTGAAAAGCTTTTGCACAAACAAAATGATTACAACTAGGATATGAAGAAGAGAAATATTTTTGTCTAAAATATCTCTAATATTGATCAGATAACCAAAACATATGAGTAACTGAAAGGAAAATATAAGACTAACACAATTCTCCAAAATATTAAGTTGTTAAAAAATAGGAGAAAAAAAAAGTTCTCAAAAACTTTGTAGACAGTTAACAGTCATATGAAGTTCAAATGTAAGCTCCTTGGAGGCACGAACTGCTTTTGCCTTCCTTTGAATCCCCAGTGCTGGCACAATGCCTAACACATAGTAAGCACTTAATAGATGTTTATTGACTATTGAGTGAATATGATAAGAATGCTCCAGATCACTAATAATAAAAGAAGTGCAAATCCAAACAATTCTGAAATTTCACTTCACTCAGCAAAGCAGCAAAAGTTTGAAAAAAAAAGATGGGAATAGCTTTAGTCTGGGATTAAGAGTATAGAAGCCTAAACATAATGTCAGTTATTTCAACGCGTTGATTAGTTTTGCTGAACAATATTTTTTCTCTCTTTTTTTTTTTTGGTTATAAGGGATGACTCTCTGGGAGGAGACTGGGGGAGATATACATTGGGAAATGTAGGTGATATAAAAACAAAGATAGAGATAAATTTACATATATGTTATGCATCATATATACACATATACAAAGTATATGTACTTGGAAATTGCTATAAATTCTCTGAGCCTTAATTCCTCATCTGTAAAAATGGGGCTAATAATAATTATATTCTACTAAAATTTTCTGAGATGACTCACTGTGATAAAATTTTATACCAACAGACCTGAAGCTCTGAAAGGTTTCATGAGTAATTGATCAGCACCAGTAAAGATGTCAGCTCAATTAGCCTAATTTCCGCAATAATCTTCACATAGTTGGTGGATAAGATTGAAAAGTAAACATCATGATTTAGAAGATAGAGCCAAGGATGTACAATGATTCATACTAGGAGGTGTGGTAAATAGAGCACCAGACCTAGAATGAGGAAGACAAGAGTTCAGATATGGCTTCGGATACTTGCTGAGTGTGCAACCCCATGCAAATAACATAACCTTTGTTTACTTTGGTTTCCTCATCTGTGAAATGGGGATTATTATAGCACCTACTTTGTTGTAAGGATCAAATGAGATAAGAAGCATAGAGTACTTAGTGCGGCACCTAGCCCATGGTAAATACTACGAATATTAGTTGTTGCTATCATTATGATCATTATTATTATATGGCCTATGAGATCAGTGTCAAGAACTGAACATATCACCAGGCCTTTAAATTGCTGGATTACAAAGTGCTAAACTCAAGGTGTCCAAAACAATGATTCATACTAAACGATGTTGCTCTCATTAAAAATAGTATTTTTATAAATGATATTTTAGCTAGTTTACTTAATACATTAGTTAAATGTATTAATATGGTAACTGGATTTTTAAAAATTAAACCTAAAACTATTTCAAAGTGTTTTTTCATTTCCTTTTTTCTCATCCTTCCAAAATGTTATTTGCATATATTTATGTTGTATATAACATATATAATACATGTATAATTTATAAATAATTTATCATTTAAATTTATAAATCTAATTTCTAAATAAATATACATATGCTGGCATTATATGCTTATTGTTTTATCCAGTAAGGTATGCATGATAAAAGAAAGTATGGTAACAGGCTATTTTCCCAGTTTAGGATCCTTTGCAGTATGCCACAGCAACCTTTCTCATGTCCATACAGTTGAAGGTGTATGGTAGTCTACATCAGAGGTGTCAAATCTTCCACAGGTTGAAATCTCACAAAACTCCCAAGTCTTGAAATAGATTAAAATGTAATTGGGGAGCCATTTGCATCTAGTGGCAAGATATAGATCAGGATGAATGAAGATGGCCCTCGATGCAGTGGGAGACCTTTGCCTTTTTAAACTAAGGTCTTTTAACAAGTCCCAGTTTGACTAAGGCAATGCCCATTCAGTGACTCCTGGGATAGAGTAGGCGATTAGTTGTCCTTATATTAAGTGGCCTTTAAAAAGGAATAGCTACATAGCTATTGAAGCTGGAGCTACAGCTTTGGCCATAGGCCTCTTTCTGGTGGCACTCCTGAGACTGACTAAATACACACCATATTCCTTTCCTCCCCCTCTTTCATGGAGGAATTGTTTCACATTGATGGTGCAGGCCCTAACAGGATTCCTGGAATTGTATGGCAGTTTGTGAAAAGCACATATAATCAAGGCTGCCCAGGAAGGGACACAGGTAGGACATTCAATTCATTTCAACAATCCTTGATTAAGAATCTAATGGGCACAAGGCCAAAGGCAGCATGATGTGATAGAAAGAGAGTTGTCTTGGAGCTTTGGTAGACCTGAGTTCCAAACCTGCTTCTGAGTCACACTAGCTGGGAACCTTCGAGTCTTTAAGATTTAAATTTCAGGACTGGTACTGAACAGCATTGGCAGAGGGAATTTTCCCAAATGAAGAAGAGTTTACAATCTAATCGGAGGGAGGAGGGGTAAGGGGAAGACAACATGCCAACAACTGTGTACAAACAACATACAGGGAGTATAAATAGGAGATAATAAACAATTCTTTCTGCTGGCTTTCCCCTCTCCTGGTGTGTGTATCTGTGAGTGTGTGCACACACATTTAATAAATATATATTTATAAACCAGGGGAGGTAGAAGCCAGCAGAAAGAATTGTTTTTGATCTAGCACTCTAGATGTATCCACATAGATATAAATTTTATTTTTTAGATTCTGAATTTAATAAATACAAAAAATCCAAACTTGATCATTTTCTATATATGTGTGTATATGTATATGTATATGTATCTGTGCACATGTATGTGTGTATATATGTATATATACACATATGCATATATAATATATACATGTATATGCATGCATACATAAACACAAGCATATGTTTATTAAGTTTAGAATCTAAAAAATAAAATTTGAGAAAAGAAATCAATAAAGGGCATTAAAAAAAAGATTTGAGGGGGCAGCTAGGTGACACAGAGCACCAGCCCTGGAGTCAGGAGGACCTGAGTCCAAATCTGGCCTCAGACACTTGACACACTTACTAGCTGTGCAACCCTGGGCAAGTCACTTAAATCTCAATTGCCTTGTGCCTTCCCCTCTCCTAAAAAAAGGATTCAAACGTAAATGAAACCAAATAACATAAAATTACAAATAGGAGGAATCAAAGAACAAATCATAATAAAAATTCAGTAAAGAAAAAAGATGAAAATAAGGCAACACACCAAACCTTTTGGGGTGCATGTAGGCAAAGCAGTCCTCAAGGTATAACATTTTCATCAACAAAAGAAAGAAATAAATTAATTGGACATGAAGTTAAAAAAGCCATAAAATGAATAAATTGAAAAACCCCATCTAAATATAAAATATAAAAATTTTAAAGTATATGGCCAATTCAACACAGTAGTTCCAAAATGGTCCCATTTGTCTGTATTCCTCCTCTGAACTTCCTTCTACTCTCATCTCTGCTTTAAAAAAATGTCTGACTGATATTCTTTTCTTGCTTTCCTCCTTTTCTTTTGACATCATTACTCCTCCCTTACCTCAAAACTCTCCCTCCCCACAAAAAAATTAATAATAATTAATTAATAAAACCAGGAGCTATTTTTAATGTCTAAACATAAAAGAAGAGCTAACCAGACCAGAATTTTTTATAAAAAAACCAAGCTGTATATAACAAAGATTTGCAACTTCATGTATAATTATTCTATTTATGTACGAACAAGTTCATGCTCGCTGATTTTTTGTCAAGTTCATAATAATACAATAATTTTTTTAAAAGAAAGTTTCAAATTTTGAGAGGCAGAAATGAAAAAGTGAATTCTAAATAGAGAGTTTTATGGCAAATTCACAGAGGCGCATTTGGAACGCCAAGTTCACATGCCTCTTAGTTTAGTTTGACTGGATTGCAGAGTAAAAAAAAAAGAAAACTGATGTGAGGTAAGTCTGGGTAAGTGAGTTGTAGCCAGATTGTCAAGGACCTGAAATGCCCAGATGAGGATTTTGTATATTATCCTAGAGGCAATGGGGACCTGCGTCTGAGCAGGGGAGTTAAGACCTGTGCCTTAGGAAGATTCTTTTGATGTCATTGGTCAAGAAGATTGACAGGAGTTCCTCAGTACCCTGGGTTACTTCACAGAACATCACAATTAAGCTCCCTTCACCCTTTCTCCCAAATCCCATTCTATCCCTTTACCCCACCAGTATTCGGCACCCTCTAAAGAAGAACCACAGTGCGCTATTCTAGGCCCAAAAGAGAAAAAAAAAATCTTTAGCATCAGGGCTGAGTGCACAGCAGTTGCCTTATTCCCAGCCCCCAGAGAATTGGAGGACAGAAAACTCAGGCCTTGGAAACAGACCTAGCTCATCCACATGACATTGCAGAGCCCAAGCCAGGCTCCAAACTGATGTGAAAAACGTGTTTCTTCAGATTGGATTAATTTGAAAACCACCACCTCCTCCAAGCCACTCCTTCCTTTTGGGCAGCACTGGGGCCAAGGGTCTGTCCTCTGAGTCAGGCTAGGAATAAATTGAGCCAGGTTCAAGAGGAGCAGAGGCTGGAACCCAAAATCCAGGGGTGGGAGCAGCTGGAAGCAAACCTTCTATGGCCAAAGGTCTATAAAAGAACTAGAGGGTGGGCCCCGGGGCAGTCTGCCTGCTTGGTTCTGCCTTCGTCCACCACTTAAATGAAACTAAATCCAGATATGGGCCAAGGGAGGGGGAAAGGAGGAAGAATAGGAGCAGGCGAGTGGGAGGGGAGTGGGGTGTGGAGCCCTGCCTGGCCCATCAGGCATCGGCAACCTGAGTGATGGAGATTCCCTTCCAAACATTGCGCAGTCTCCAAAGGGAAAAGACTCTTGTGGACTAGCCAGGGAGGCAGCATTTGAAGCTGTTGGCACTGAGAAAAACGAGGGCTGGGGCCATCTGCTTTTCCCACCCTCTGGCTCAGTGGGAATCCCACTGTTTCTCTGACATCATAGACGAAAATCAGTTCTCCAGACTGGGTACCGTTTTCAAACATCGGAGCTGCCCTGCCCCTCTTGGCAGGACCAGCTGGACCCTCCCAAAACGGGATCTCTTCTGTCAGTTGCCTTTTACAGAGCTATAAAAACAAAAATTCATGTACAAAGAGTTAGACTACTATTTGAAAAAGGCAGACGGCCTCTCATGCTCCTCCTGTCTCTCTCACTGAGGCTGTCCCTGCCGAAGCCACTGCTTCGCTATCATCCACAGATGGGCACATGGGACTGGGCCTTGCATCCTTCTCCTCATGTCATAAATATCCTTCAAACTCTCAACCACCCCACCTCCACACTCAAGATACCAGAACCTACCCTTACCCAGATAATCTCAGAAATACAATTTGAAATCTTGGGTGGGGAGGGTGGGAAGGAATCACTGCTAAGGAGAAAATTTTAAACTCATTTTTGTAATAAAGAGAATTGGAACATAGACTGATTTGAAATCATGAGAGAAAACTGTGGAGATAAAAGAGGATGACAATGAATGTGGGAGGACATTTGTACCCAAAACAACTGCCATTAAACCCCAGACATCATTCTTCTAAATACTCAAGAAGCCCATTAGCAGAATGAAAAATTAATAGAGAAACAGGGAAACAATTTTCTTAGCCCATTGGGACTGAAACTTTATTCCAGATTTGCTTTGCATAAAACCTGAGGGCAGCCAGCATTTAGTAGTAGGATTGTTACACAAACGTGCACATGCATAATGTGTAAGTTTTTTTATACACACATATATACGCATACACACACACACATATATATATACATACACACCTACAAAAATGTGTGTGTATATATGTACATATTTATATGTATATGTGTTTATATGTACCTGTGTGTATATGTATATATAATTGCACATTTATATTTATACATATATGTACATTTATGTGTAGCAAGGTTGAAAGGATCTAGGTCAACTACCATACTCACTGATAAGTTATCCTTCAGCCTGCTATTTGACACTTTCCAATACTTAGATTTGTTTGTATATTTCCTCATTAATTGATAAAATTTCATCCTCTTTCAATTAATCATCTAAGCTCAGAGTCTCCACCAGGTAATCATATGTTATTTATTTAATAAACTAAAGAAAGCTTTCACAACTATAATTATTTGTGTCTCTTACTTGGTACATTTAATCTCCTAGAATACACTAAGGACCTGACCTGTGATTTTATTGGCATAAAACACTGAGAAACTGTCACTTACCCCCATAGCTGGTATAGATCAGTACATCCATTACAACACCTAACTGCCTTTACTCTCCATTAAAATACTTATTCCTCATCATACTAGGGGAGTTCTCAGAGCTTGAAGGGATCTTAGACCCTGCTTAATCCAATCCATACCTGAAAAACAATAGTCTCTTCACCATAGCTGAGATACACAAGGAAAGAGTCCCTTGTAGTGTCTTAGTGAGAAGAAGGGGAAACTCACTACATCCCAAGACAGCCCCCTTCACCTCTAACTGTTGGGATATTTTCCTTAACATTAAGTTCAAATCTGGCTCTCTAAAGCTCCCACCCACTGTTTCTATCTCCCCTTTGTGGGGCCAAGAAGAGCAAATCCAATCCCTCTTCCATATAACAGCCCTTCACATATTTGAAAATAGCTATCATCCTGGCTCTGCATGGCCCTGGGCAAGTCATCTCTTTCTGGGTCTCATTTTATGCAACTATAAAATAAGACAATATGCATAGTAATGTATAGGGATATAGTAATAATAAATGTGGTTCAGTCATTCAGAGGTATCAGACTCTTTGTGCCTGCATGGACCATATGTCCCTATGGTTTTCGTGGCAAAGATGCTGGAGTAGTTTGCCATTGCCTTCTCCAGTTTTATGCAGGCAGGGGTTAATGACTTGCCCAGGTTCACACAGCTAATTAGTGTCTGAGGTCATATTTGAATTCTGATCTTTCTAGTCTTTCTTTCCAGGCCCAGTGCTCTATTCACTTCATGATCGATAATTATTACTAATAATGATGACCATGAATGTAACATTCACGAAGTGTTTTAAGTTTTTCAAAGTACTTTGCTTAGTTTATCTCAGTTGATCCTCACAACAACCCTGTGAAGCATGTGCTATCATTATCCCCATTTGACTGATATGGAAACTGAGGCTGAGAGAGGTAACCCAACTAATAAGTGTCTGATGCAGGATTTGCACTGTGTCCTTACTTTTAGTCCAGCACTCTACCCACCACACCACTGAGACGTCCAGTAGAAGGAATGTCAGCTTTGACTTAAAATCTCAGATTTGCCACTATTTATCTTAGTGACCTTGGACAAGTCAATTTCCCAAATGTTTTTGCCAGAGGTGGGGGGAAAATGGGTTAAGGCTTTAGTCTACCCAACTTAATACAGGACCTAAACCTTAATGACTTAGCACCCTGATCTGCAATTGAGGAGGCACAGACACTTCTTTATCCTGGTTCTACCATTAATTTGTCCTCTGAACCTGAGTAGCCACTCAACCTCCCCTGTCTCAGTTTCTCCTCTGAAAACATAAAAATCTACGTATCCCAATGCATACTTCCTGAGGAATTAGTTCAAATTCACTGAATAAAGAATGAATCTTAAGGTTTTGAGAGAAAGCACAAAAAGGGTGTTCACCATAACAACCCAACCTTTTCTATGTGGTAGACGCTGAGAATGAAGCAGACGCCACACAAGAACAGCAGGGAGTGTCCACTACCCTTCTACTTCCACCCCCCCCATACCACCAGTCAATGCTCTCCTCCCCCCACCCCCCATCTCCTGGAAGCTGCCAGTGCCACACTGGGAACACACCATCCTATGTGCAGCACTGCCCTGCTGAGAATTATTGACATCGTAATAAAGTGCACACTTGTAATGTTGGGCGAGGTGACAAAAACAACAAGAAATAACACTACACACCCACCCACTGAGAAAACCAAGTATGTCAGACGCCTCTGTGTCATGATTTTAAAAATATCCCTACTGACAGGCCAAGTCTCAGGTTGAGTCTGAAGGGAAAGGAGAGGGGGGCACAGTGGTGAGCAAGAAGGAAAGGGGAAAGGAGGGGGAAGGGTGTGTGTGTGTGTGTGTGTGTGTGTGTTTAACCCTAATAGTTACCCATGTCTAACACTGAAGAACTGCTTTTGGGTCTGCAAGGACTATGTGGATGTATGGGGTGTTTAGGGAGGACTAGCACCTCTGTGTGAGGGCTTGCTGAGCCCTTTTCAGGGTTACTCATCCACCTTTGGCATCCAACAGGTCACCCAGCTCTCACGTATGACTCCAAGAAGCTGTAGCATGCACAGCAGCCACACGCCAGTAAAACTGTCTAGGCAGACCGGCAAAAGCAGGTTGAGGGTAACCGACAGGCCACAAACCCATCAGGGTATCCACCTCAAGCATGTGAAGACTTCCCCTGGTGGAATGGGCAGAATGGGCAGATGAGAACAGTTTGTTCCAGTGGTCATGAAGGTAGCGAAAAAGCCACTGTGGAAGGTTTAGAGAGTGGTAAGACATTGAGGATGCCAAGGTCATCCACTGTATCCCAGGCCATTGCTAGTCATCCTGACTTTTGTCTTGCCACTAGACTTAGATGATTCTGGAAGACGGAGCGAGGCTGACAATTTTGTGACTCTGCCTCACTTAAATCCAATTCGTGCACAAGTCAAGACATCACCCCATGATGTCATTGGTCCTCTTTGAATATGAAAGACAAACAACAGCAACAATAAGGATATTGCATCCCCTCCTTTTTCCCAAGGTATCTATATGCTTTGGAACCAGACTCATGGTCTGGACCAGATGATCCTCGGGGAGCCTGGTTTCTAATGAGAGGACGAAGGTGGGTCTAAGACATATTTTCCATATACCCTTTAGATTTTTAAGTCTCCCTGCCTGGTGCCTTGGGGAAAAATTACTTAAGGATTAGGTTGTTGACTCATATCTATGTCTCCCCAAAGTAGAGAGTGAAAAGGTACTCAACTCAAAGAATAACATGAATCGGGTACGGGACAGGTATTTATTTCCTACACACAAAGGAAATGCTATACACAAAACACTCACAGGAAAACTTAAAACAAGATTCAGTGATTTGACATAGCTATTCTTATACTCTTCATAGTATACTATACACTCTTATATAAGCACATATACTTATATTCTTATACTTAAGTCTCTTCAGAACATAAAGCAATTTGAAGGACTGCTGATTATGCACTTTACATTTCACCTTGTCTCTATACTATCCAAAATAACCTGTCAATATACGTCTTCCAGCAAAAAGGTCCAGTCTTGGCCTAATTCTCCTGTTGGTGGCCATTTCCTCCAAGGAAGAAACTGGCCTTGCCACCAGCCAACTTCACTAAATGGGTCCAAGACCTCTGGACATCTACAGGTCACTAAAACACCTCTAAACCTGAACACATCCATCTCAAGATCAATTCCCAGAAATGGAAATACATTACTCAATACAATGTTCAGAAAAGGAAAGAGAAAGTGGAAAGGACCAGGCACAAGTTTGACTCACTGAACCCACACTTCATATGAGAGTGGGAGTAGGAAGAAACAAGAAGATTCCATCTCTTCACATTCCTCACTGGGAAAATCACTACTTGTTACATGAGAGAATCAAAGCAAAGAAACTGAGTCAGAAACTGTCTCTTTTTTAACTGATGCAACCACCTGTCCTTCTGCCATTGTGGTGGGGCAGGGGAAGATGAGGAGACCATTTAAGGCTTGCCATGGCCTACAGAAATACCAAATCCTTGTAGTCACCACGTGGTCAAAAGCAGCCAGGGAGTTCATCATCTCTGACATACCCACATTTCCAAGACCCACATGTCCTTAGGGTTCCCAAGAGTTTCCAACAAGTTCTGGGCACATGATCCCTGGGGAATAATCCCTACAGACCAAGCCAATCTCCACCACATATTCAAAGTAAAAATGTTAAATCAAATGCTAAACATTAAATCTTGATAGGACCCCAATAATATGTTTCTACTTTGTGTGTGTGCTTAATAAGGGGGAAAACTTATTCTTTTGGGGTTTCTGCTTTCTTTCTTTTTTTCAGTTATATGTTCCTAACAAAGAGGTGTGGTCATTGGCACTGCCACGCAGAGGCTCCTCCACCTCAAACCACATGGACAGATGCAGAAAAAGGTTTTCTTAGCATTCAGAAAGACTTTCAGGATCAGTGGAAATATAAACTCAGGGACAGCCAAAGACCTAAGACTTTATAGGAGTGAGGGGATTAAAAGCCAGCTGAGAGAACTTGGCTCCTCCTAAGGGTTTCCTCCTGGTTTCCCCCATCTTGTTTTTTAGCTCTAGAAAAATAGGAGCAAGCCTGGGTCAACTGGGGTGGGGGTGAGGTCTCTCACAAAGTGGGAACTTGGGGCCCAGGAGTGACTCACTTAACCCCTTGTAATAATAAGAACAACTGATATTTTTATAGTGTTTTAAATTTTGCAAAGAACCTTATATACACTATTTTCCTTGATCCTCAAAAACCTTGGATATAGCTGCTAAAATAATCTGCATTTTTATATATGAAGAAATTGAATCTAAAGATGGTAAAGTGATTTACTAATAGCCGTATGGCTAGTAATGTGTGGTGCAAAATTTGAACCCAGATCTTCCTTACTCCAAGTGCAGTACTCTGGACTTTGCTGCAAGGTTCTCCTTTGAAGTTAGACATTAAGCCTAACTTCAAGCATTTGCAACCACACAGCCATTGAGGGGAATTTCATGCATCAGCCCTGTCTCCTAATTCCCAAAGCTTTACAATTGTCTCTACAAGATTCCAGGTGACTAAAAAGTCCCACAGATAAGTGGAGAAAACCAAAAATGTTTCTTGTACTTTTCCATGTCCCATCTATTTGACCATATGTTCCAAGGACAATGTGACCATTACAGCTGTCCCTATAAACTAGAAGTTCTGATATTTGTTTCTGTCAGACACTACGCTAACAGAAAAAAGTGCTTGTTGCACTGCCTGGTATGTAGTAGGAGCTTAATAAATGTTTATTGAATAAATAAATGAGCACCATCTTTATCAGCCTTGCCAGAGGATAAGAAAACTAAAAGAAATGGGTAGGATCCATTTGCATGCTCCACTGTCAGAATTCTAGTGTCATTTCCCTGTAAATCAAAAACCCTTCCTTCTTACCTCAGAATTTGAGGACAAAAGGAGATGTTAGTTTTAATTCTTGATTATTAGAATTTCATCAAACTGCACCTTGGCCAATTTAAATCCAAGCAAGGTGCTAAGGGATGGTCAAAGGAATATATACCAAAGGAATATAAAAGGTTTTGAAGACAGCATCAAAGTCTAGCTTATAATGGAGATCAATAGATTTAACACAAGATTGTAGAGATTATAGAATCATAGACTTAAAGGCAGAACATACCTTAGAAGTCATTAAGTCTAATACATATATTTTACATGAGGAAAGTGAGAAACCATGATTAAGTGACTTTTTAAATAGGTAGTAAGTGGCAGAACTAGTATTCAAAGCTAAGGTTTTTTATTGGAGTTGCAATGTTCTTTCTACCATCTTGTCTAAACTCTTCATTTCACCTATGAGAAACTGAGGCCTAGAGAAATAAATCTACTTTTTTAAAATGGCATAGGTATGGGTAAGTAGAATGATCCAAAGCCAGATCTCTTGGATCCAAATCTCCTTTCTGCTATACTATAAAACAACTCAAATTGCTCTCGTCTGTCAATCTAAATTTTGATTTGTAGTCATGACCCCATGATCATCTAATTATTAAAAAGTAAAAACTCCTACAATCAGTACTCAAATAGCCCAGAAGAAAATTGACCCCATATTCTAAAACTGGCAAGGTAATCCATACTTTTAAGACCAGACATAGACAAGGAGCAGCATAGGCCAGCTACTAAGCCCTGGTTCTATTCCACACCCAACCAAAGTGCCATCCAATGGAAAATGGGTGCAATCACTGAAGCCTCTGCTATGTAGCTTTGTTTCATGGGAATCTGACCAACATGCTAGAAGGCTGTCCCAACCTGATCCTGGCTCAAACACTCTGAGGCCTTCCAGGTGCTTAGCGAATTAAAGGCAAAATTTGTTGGCTATTGTGTTTCCGTTCTGGACACAATAAGCTAGTTTCCCCTCTGGAACATGAGCAAAAGCCAGATTGCCTCATCTCTGGGCAATAGTCCTTGAGATCCTTAAGCAGCTCAGTTGTATTGGCATTAGTACCTACTGGCATGTTTCTTTCATGTTTTCTTTTTCCTATACCCCCAACTCTGGGCCTTACATCTGAAGATTTATTTCTAATTAACTTTAATTTTATATTATCACCTGGAAATCATCATGTAACATGAATGTTTATGTATAGAGAGAAGGCCAGAAAAAGAGGACACTATATGAAACCATAAATCAATTGCATTCATATTTTCTCATACATATACACTATATAGATACATACATACATGTGTACATAAATACATAGAGAGATAGATATAGATATATAAATTTAACAATGTACCAACATTGCCCTGCTTATCTATGTCTATCCTGAATTTCCTTCTGTTTTCATATGTTATTTTTTAAATTTTAATTGACATGTACTATTCTCTTTTTTTGTGCATCAGTATCATTAAGTTTTGACTTTTCTTCACAACTCTTCCCCTAACCTTTCATCCAAGGGTTTCCTTGTAACAAATAAATGTAATTGCTCAAAACAAATATTTACTATACTGATTGTGTATGAAAGGGTATGTCTTTCCTGAACCTATAGTTCATCAGCTCTCCAGGAAGAGAGGAAAGCCTCCAGCACTCCTTGCAAATTTCTTTTTTTTCTTTTCTTATTTCTTCATCCGTCTTCTGAAGTTGTGACTATTCATTGCATCTATAGAAATTCTGAAGACTTTCAATGTTCTTTTCATTTATAATGTGGTGGTAGATATAGATATAGATTCCCTTTGTTTACCTTCTGCATGAGTTCATACAAGCTTTTCCAGGTTTCTCTGAATCCATCCGTTTAATCATTTCCTATGGTGCCATAATATTCAATTACACTCATACACCATAATTTGTTCATCATCATGTAATAATGGGAATCTCCTTAGTTCCCTTTTTGCCACCACAAAAATGGATGCTATAATTTTTTCTGCATATGGGATATTTTCCTCTTTCTTTGATCACTTTGGGGTATAAAGTGGCATCAATGTAGTGGCATCAGCGGGTGAAAGAGTATGCACAATTCAGTTATTTGGGGGTACAGTTACAAATTGTGTCCAGAAGGATTAGACCAATTCATAGTCGAACTCCATCAACAATTCATTAGTGTACCTCTTATTTCATATCCTGTCTGATAATTATCATAGTGTTTGTTTTTTTTTCATCTTTGCTGATTTGATGTATATGAAATGGAATTTCATAGGTGGATATGGGGAGGAAATAGGAAATGGTGGGGGAAAGGTGTGTTGAAATATAAGGATTTTTTATAAACTGAAGTTCTTATAGTTTTTGTGGGGTGACTCATTCATTTGCCTCTTTGATTTCTCTTTCCCTGTATTTTTTTTCTTATTGTGCTTACTGTCTTCTTCTGTTTACTCATATTTTTAATTTCAGTTCTTAGATTTGGATTATGTATTTAGGAAAATCCTTTCTGGCACCCTTCAATTGGCTGAGTAGGCCTTGTTTAGTCTCATTCTCTCATTAGCTGCTACTGATGTTGCAGTGGTGGTAGTGTTGAGTCTCACTCACATCTCACTCACATCTCTGGGTTCTTTTTCAGTCTCCTGATGATTCACCAAGAGTTCAATACTTAGGGGATGTCTTTCTTCTTCTCCTTGCATAATCTTCAATTGGCCTATCAAGGCTACAATTGGTATAAGAATTTGATCCTACATCCTGTGTAGCCTTGACAGGCCCAAGTGTAATGCTAGAGATTATGATCATCTTAGGCTTTCTGAACAGCTCCTTGACCCTGACTCCCAGATACCAAATAGACCCTGCCTCCAGTTGTGCTCACAGTGCTATTAGGAACATCACAAAGGCCCAGGCTCCTAATACAGTCACTTTTGGGTTCTAGTCCTTTTCCCTGCTGCATTTTTGACAAGGTCAGTCAGTGCTATCACCTGGCTTAAGGAAACCAACGGTTTGAATGACACTGGTTTTGAATTCCCTGTCCAGAGTGCTGGCATTCTTCTATTCCATTTGTTGGAACTTTTTCTGTCTCCCTTCATTTCCGTTCTTCCAGCTTCTCACCTGTTTACTTGAATTTGAGCTAGTTTTCTTGGTGACCTCTCTGCTAATCTCTATTTCTTCCATTTTAGCCTGGTTTGGCATTGTCTTCTTTTGTTCAGTCCCTCTACCAGTCTTCATCCTTCTCTGGCCATCTTTTGTGTAATTCTGGACTGGAAAGAGGATTTACCTTTTGAGTATTTTTAAAATTTCATAATAATTGCTCTTTCTGGGATCATTTCAGATATTTGCAGGTATTTCTATAGGAAAATGAACTTCTTTAATATATTTTATACCAATCTAACTGGAAAACACCTGAAAACTTTCAGATGAATGCCTGTATAAATCTAAAGACCAAAGACACTTGCTCTTGCACATTAGCAAAGTGAGTTCCCCTTATTGTAGAGACTTCTATAAATTTCTTCCAAACCAGTTTAGAAGAGCCCTTCCCCAAAGAGCAAAGAGCTGTTCTTAGATGCAATTTGTAACATGGGTTTTTTGCTTAGACTTCCAACAGCACTCCCACTGGTGACTATAACCCATAAGGCTGCCATATTATGACATCATACCTATTGGCAACTCCTGCAGTGGTACTACTGAAAATAGTGCCAAGGATTTGGGGAGCCTGGCATGGGATGGTAATACAAATAACAACCCTGCCCAAGTTGCCCTTTACTGGGACAACCCACTATTAATTATAGACTGGCTGTTCAAATGATACAGGCCATCTTGCCAGAAGCAACCAGCTTTCAGCACGTTACTCCAGTCCATGACCCCAACAGAACATTAACATGGAATATTTATGGGCAGACCAGGGTGGTTCCAGTATACGAGTCCCTTTTCTGGTGCCTTATGGAGAGTGACTTAAAAAATTACATATCTCTTGACTTTATGACGATACTGTGAAGTTTGGCAAATGCTAAGTTCCAACTCTATAAGCTCAGTAGTGGGGTTCTGGGTGCCTTTCAACAATAATATTTTTTTCTAAATACTCCCATGTCTCATTTCTATGTGTTTTCCACAGGCTTTACCTAAGAATAGAGATGAATGCACTCTTCATGTAGACCTGCTGGCATTTATAGTTTGCCAGCTATATGCTCATCTACCCACTGTCCCCACACTAGATTTAGGTGCCAAATGTATTTGCTTCACAGTTAGGAGTGAGTTGGATGCATAGGGATGCTCCATGACCCATGATGGTTTGTTCTCCCTACTCCTATGGGTCATAGACAATTTGACATGAAAATTGAAGTGTCCAGTTTTCTATAAGTGACTGTTGGGTAGACAAAACAGGATTGGAAACCTATTGCTAAAACATAATAATGAATTATAAATCTATAATACAAGCTCCTTCTGAATTGGGAAACATTAATATCTATTCAATATTTGGTACAATTTACCTCTCTTTGGGCCAGTTGATCAGCCCTTTAGGAGAAAGCCACATGGAGCAATGGAAATCATCCCAAAGCAGATATGCAAAAACAATAATACTAAACCTACTTTATCACTTACTTGTAGGCATTTGGGCAGGATATCTAAACTCAATTTCTTCATCTGTATCTATCACCAGAATCTATCACAGCTGCTTATACAATGGAAGTAACCAGTTAAGTTTGTACATAAAGTTACTATGCTAGGTTCTGGAAAAAAATAGCAAAATCCCAGTACCTGCAGTCAAGGAAATTACATTCTATCAGAGACACACCATACACATGCATAACTACATGTTATTTCACAGATAGAAAGCATGCACAAAGGAGTTGGTGGGGTTCACCCCCTAGGATTAAAATAAAGCTAAGGATGCTAAGAGGCAGAGGTGATGAGGAAGAGGAAGGCAGCCTGTACAGAAGGTCAGAGGGAGCATATGGAATGTTGAATGCAGGAAATAGCTTGGAGTAAAGTCTGGCGAGAAATATAGGACTGTGAGCTAGGGAGCAATATGAAATGTCTGGGAATATCTGTCACTTGCTTGATCTGCAAAATGGGTAGAATGATAATAAAAACACCATACTCTGCTTCACAGAGGCAAGTTAGGTATGAGAAGGCTAGAATGGGAGGAGTGGGGTGGGTTATGAAGCACTCTGAATGTCAAAGTATTTTATGTTTGATCTCAGAGGAAATAGGGAGCCACTGGAGTTTGTAAAATAGGAGAGAGGTGACATGATCAGAACTGTGTTTAGGAAGATCAGTTTGAAAGCTGAGTGGGGGATGGAACAAGGTAGGAAGACTTTTGAGGCAGAGTGAACAACCAGTAAGCTACTGCAATTGTCCAAGTGTGAGGTGATAAGGACCTAGTGACAATAAAGCTTCTTTTTTTTTGGTGGAGGTGGGGGATGGAGGTGTGATGCTCACAGTGACATTGTGTTTTAGGAATATTAATTCAGCAGCTATTTGGAGGATGGATTAAATAGAGGAGATTATATATAGTAGAACCAATTAAGTGAAAAGATAGATGCAAAATGTTCCCACATTAATGGAAAAAAATAGCTTAAAGAGCTATAAATCGAGTTAGTAGTATGTTATTAGAGGCATAGCGGAGAGATCACTGAACTTGGAGTCAGGAAAACCTGGGTTCAAATCTTCTTTCAAATACTTACTAGCGGTGTCATACTGGGCAATTTATTTAATACCTTGGCAACTCAGTTTCCTCAATTCTAAAAAAGAGAAGGTTGAATTCCATGACATCTGGAATTTCTTCTTGTTGTCATCACCGTTGTCGTTCCATTCATCCCTAACAGGTCTTAAATTTATGATCTCACAAATGTGAACCACAAGTCAAAAGCTAAATAAGGTCTTCAAATGAGAGTGTCAAGCCAGTAGAATCTATGAAGGCAAAGAAAAACTATGGAGGACATTAATACTCTATCTCAGACTCTGAAAACCCCTATATGATGCACTTGAAGATGGTTTCTCAGCCTCTCACTCTCTGAAACCTTAGTAGGCTCAAAAAGACTCGAGAAATAAATCGAGAGATGAACAGAAAATAAGGTGACATACCAGACAGATTTATCTCCTCCCAATTTTCTACAGCTGTGCCCCTTCTGAAAGGGAAACCTGAATGAATTGGAGTAAATGAACTTTGTACAATCAAGATAGTTTACTAGGGAAGCAAAAGGAAAGAAAGAGAAAATTTGCTGTAACCTATACAGGATAAGTTACACTTATTTTAAGAAGACATTTTACTGAAGACTCCCTGGAGTATTTTTCCACTTTTCTTTCTCAATTTCCTTGTGGATCTGAAGCTAGCTGCTCATTTAGAAGAGTAGTTGATATGAGTTAGATGTATGAGCTCTCAAAGAGTGGATGATGTCTACATGTTCTAATAAACTTTAGGGAGTGAACTCTCTCCTTCAATCTTAACTCTATAGTCAAAGTGTTATGGAGTGGGAGGGTTGGAGTAAGAAATTCAAATTTATGATTTCATCATTGAAGTGAACCCTTGGTTTGACATTAGTAGCTAATCTACTGCTACAGGCCTCCACAATCAGTTTCCATAGCATCTCAGAGTTGGGAGTCATCTAGTCCAAACCAAGACCTGAACAGAAATGTCCTCTTCAAAGTGAAATTCAATTGAACAAAATTCTTTTATGTACCTATTTCTTTTTAAATTTTTATTTATTTTAATTTGTGAATAAAACAAGCATTTCCAAAACATAGCACAATAAAAAGATGATTGCAAATGAAATTGGAAATCTTTTATATACGACTTACTATTCCTTTTAGATATAATAGTTACCAGGTAAATTTCTTTTTTTCTTCCTCCCCCCACCCTAGAGATGACTGCCATTAGACACAAATTATGGATATAGATATAGATAATGTATATATGTGTGTATGTATGTATGAATGCATGTAAGTAAAATCATTCTATACATGTTTCTTTGTATCTATCAGTTCTTTCTCTGGATGCAAATAACTTCTTCCTTCATATGTCCTTTGTAGTTAATTTGGGTATATAGTCAAAATGATTTATTTCTGTTACTGTATACAACATTCTGTTGGTTCTGCTTGTTTCGCTCATCATTAGTTTGTGCAAGTCTGTTTTTCTAAGATCGTCGAGCTCAACATTTTTTATAACACAATAATATTCCATCCCAATCATATACCATAACTTCTTCAGCCATTTTCCAATTGATGGGGAAGTACATACTATTTCTAAGAAATGGTCAGGTGCTGAGAAAATGGAGATACAAATGAACAATTCCTGCCCTCAACTTATAATCATGGATAAGATAAAGGGAAAAGGATTTGAGGTATACACAGATAAGCAAATACAGGAAAATTTGACAAGGGAGAAAGTACTAGTTCTGGAGAGATCAGGAAAAGTCTAGTATAGGTGGAGCTCATCTGAGCTAAGCCTCAAAGGAAGGGAAGAATTCTGAGGGGCAGAACTAAGTAGGCAAGGAGAGACTACATTGCAGACAAAGGGAAGAGTATATTGAAGGAGGAGAGATGGGAGATGAGATTCTGGGTTTGGAAAAAGGCCAGTTTAGGTGGAATATGGAACACCTGAAGGAGAGTAATGGGACATTTCTAAAAAAATACACTGGCCCTAAATTCTAGAGTACCCAAACTTCCTTTTATAAGTAGTTACATCACTTTTAGAACTTCAAGTTATTACAGTTTATTTGCCAAATATTTCTAGGTAGTAAAGTGAAATACTATAAATTTAGATATATGAGATTAAATTTTATCTTCAGAATTTTTTCTCCCCCCCCCAAATGGTTCACCTTTCTAATTCTAATAATTTCAGAGAAGTCTTACAATGACAACACTTTTTCTTTTTTCCCCCTTACATTCTTTCCTTTGTTTATTCTCAAGACCAGATATCACTCAGATCTAACTTCAAATCAACAGTCTGTGTCTCCAATTAGTCTGTTCTTAACATTTTTCACTTACTTCGCTCCTAGTCCCTTTAATAGCAATTTAGATTTGAAGATATTTCCCATCATTCATAGGCCATGTGACCTGCTTACATCACAGGAAGCCTAAGTCATATGGAGCTTACTGAGAGGAAAAGGAAGTTGTGTCACAGGAAATGCTGACAGAGCCATTATGCTTGTTAATGGCCATCATGATAGTTAGAGCTGAGGTAAAGAAAGTCGACCTGTGATAGCCGTACTGTGAGTTTTCTGGGAAGACCCCAGCAGGGGGTTGGAGAAGTTTGGGGATGGTGAGGCTCCATGCTGTGATATTGTGTTTTAAGTTCCTTGCTGTTATGATGAGATGGGCTAACTGGTTGTAGGAGCAGATTACCTGGTTATAAGATATGGTTATCTGGTTTCTGAATAAATGCTTTACTTCTTCTACCTTCTATACAGAGAGTCTTTCATACTTTGAGATATAAAACTACATAAGAATATTCACGATTATTGTTGATGTTGTGTCTATTGCCTTGCTGTTACAATACCCCAAACAAAAAGTATTCCTAGCCATTCATTAATAGAAAACACAGTTATTCAAATTCTGAGTATGTGAAGGGAGGACAGTTGAGATAGAAATAGGACTAAAAATAGGTATGATCAATCCATCAACAAACATTTGTTAAGCACTTACTATCACTGTGTTAAGTGTTAGAGATACAAAAAGAGGCAAAAAAATCCCTGTCCTCAAGTCACATACACTCTAATGAGGGAGACAACCTACAAAGGAAAATATATAAAACAAGCTTTACGTATGTGTGTGTGTGTCTGCATTTTCATTTGTTGTTGTTGTTGTTGAATTGTTTCACTTCTGTCCAACCATCCCTGACCCTATTTGAAGTTTTCTTGGCAAAGATACTGGAATGGTTCGCCATTTCCATTTCCAGCTCATTTCACAAATGAGGAACTGAGACAAAGAGGGTTAATTGACTTGTCCAGGGCCACAAAGCTAATGAGTGTCTGAGGTCAGAGTTGAACTCAGGTCCTCCTCACCCCAAGGCTGGGACTCTATCCACTGCATCACCTAGCTTCCACAAACACACACACACACACACACACACACACACACACACACGATAAACATTTTAAGATGGCATAGGCTGAAGATGGCAAGTTTCAGAACAGAAAATTAAGTGGTTAGGGAAAGAGAAAAGTTTTGGAGCCAAAATATTTTCACTATTTTCTGAATTTCTTGGTGTCCTGAACTTGTGCTGGTATGTTATAGATCTCCATTATGCTCAGCCAACCGAACATATTCGTGTGTTTTCCTCTAAGAAACAACAGAGGCAAAGAAGGCAGGAGTTCCCATCAGCACTAGCCCCATATTGGGCTGACTTAGCCTGAGCTTCCAAGTGCCATGAGTGTGTACCCTTATCATATGAGCCGCTCAAAGATAAGGAGGTGGAAGTTAGCAAGTACTAAGACATGAAGGCAGCACTTGGAACCATATTCCCTTGGTATATCAGCAAGGTCAAACATAGACATTGTGGCAGCCTAGGGCCTTTAAGCCAAAGAAGAGTTAAAGGGGACAGGATGGAGAATAAAAGAGAAGAGAAAGAAGAGTGAGAGAAGAAAGAATGGAAAGGAAGGAGAGGAAAAAAGGAGAGAAGAGATGGAGGGAGGAGAACATAGAGATGGGGGAAAAGAGAGGGAATAGCACAGATGTAAAAACAAAAAGGGTTGAGGAGAAGGGAGACAGGCATGAGGAGAAAGGAGAAAGAGAATAAAGAAGATATCCTTAGGGTAAGAGCAGGGTGCTATTGGTTAGAACAAATTTCAGTACCATAGTATCAAAATGTACCATATGTACACTAGTATCAGTCTCTGTGGTGTAGGAAAACAATTAAATGTTGGCAAAGGATGATTTGGCAAGAAAATCTGTTCTTTTCTTGAAGCAATGTGTGGAAAATGAAAGCAAAAGAGTAAAGTTTATCACAAAAACATTTATTTAAAGATGTGTGGTTAAGATGGTGATGTGAGACGACCTAGATGAGCTCAGCTTTCCCACAAATACTTGAGCAAAGACATAAAATGGTACCAGATGAAACAATAACTAAGATAATGATAACGATGATGATAGCACTTGTAAGTGCTACCTAAAATCCTCATTTAACAATTGGAAAAATTGAGGCAAACACAGGTTGCGTAACTTACCTAAGGTCACATAGCTGGCCAATGTCAGATTTGAACTCAGTTCTTCCTGGTTCCAGGCTCAGAACACTCTCCACTGTATCACCTAGCTGCACAAAATTTCCAAGAGAACTATTTAATCCAATCCATCTGGTCCCCTAGGCTATGATGCAGCCTATGAATCATGTTAACACTCCTGATTTCCCACTGCTTTCTGGATCAGAAACGTTAGAGAAACTATTCAGGGAACTGAAGCTTCTTCGTATTTTCATTTAGATAAAAATACAGTAAGCTCCTTTATCTTAACCCAGGACAGGACATCAGAGAGCTAGAAGACAGAAGGTATTTGGAAAAGGGATACTCCAGGAGAGGCAGAAAGGAGTATGAGATCTGGTAAATAGAACCTAAAAACAACTATTTGTCTGAAACCTTCCCCAACCCCTATTAATTCCAGTACTTTCCTTTTATTAATTATTTCTTATTTAGCCTGTATATCACGTGCTTTGCATATATTTGATTGTATATTGTCTTCCTGATTAGATTTTAAGCTCCTTGAGGGCAAATTGCCTTACTTTTTTTGTATCCCCACACTTAGCACAGTGCTTGACACACAGTAGTAGGTGCTTTATAAATGTTTATTGATTGATTGAACTAGATCTTAGACCTAGCCTGTTGATGCAGCAATAAGAGATAGAGAAATCTCTTGATAGTCCATTTTTAATGGGACAGTAAGTGGCCACATGTCAGTGGCCTTACAAGATCTTTTATTTCAGGGTTTCTGATAGAGCCGGAACAGAAAAGAGGGGACACATAGTCCCGAAGTTCAGGCTAGTCTTCCAGGATTCTTGAGATTGCCAAGGTCTCCAAATATTTGAATGGGATGTGTCATGACTACACAAAAGAATTGAACCAACTCTTAGTAGGAGCTTGTGCAAAAAGAGGGGACAAAAATTGGGCTATAGCCGATATATGCATTAGGGCAAAAGGACACAGCGAGAGAAGCCAGAGAATGTGGCATTAGGCAGAGTGACCCTGTCTAGGGCTGTATTTAGACTGCAGAAAGAAAAGGAAGTAACAGTCTGCTCATGCACATGGAAGGTTGTGGAAGCAAGAAAAGACTGCTCCAGGTACAAATTATTAACCCCATGAACTGAGAATGGAGACATGGCTCAATAGAAGAAATAGCCAAAATAATAGAGAAATACTATGATTTAAGTGAAAACTAAAAGATAAAGTCAGAATAAGAAAATAACTTTGTAATAAGTGCAAGTAAAGTCTAAAAAATTGTTAAGCCACAGGGACTCAAAGAGTAGGTGGGAGAATTGAATCAAAAGATTAAAAAGTAAAATAAAAGCCCTTGAGAGAGAAAAAAAAATGGAATGAGAATAAATAATGTAGAACAGACAGTATAAAACATTACCTGAGTAGGTGAATGTCTGAAAAACAATACTGAACAAATAAAACTCAGTGGTTAAATGAGAAAAAGAATAAAATCATGAAAAGAATATTTAAGGTGTTTATTGTCAAAAGCAACTCACCAGGAAAATGGGTTGAGAAGAGATATTTTTAAAAAATTATGCCCCCTGAAAACTAGAACAAAATAAAAATGCCTCAATACCACAATTTGAGAATTCATGCATGATCTGTGAGAACCAGAGGACAAATTTAACATGGAAAAAAATACATTGGCCATCTCCTGAAAGAAGCTCCAAATTGGAAACATTCAGGAATGTCATAGCCCAAAATCAATTTCCAGTTTTAAAAATAGTAATAATGCAAGGAATCATAAGAGTTCAAGTACAAAAGAATCATAGTATCACCAAAAACTACATAACAACTACAATAAAAGAGAGCAAATCTTGGACTTTGTTGTTGTTCAGTCATGATCTCATTTGGGGTTTTCTGGTCAAAGACACTGTAGGGGTTTCCCATTTCCTTCTCCATATCATTTTACAGTTAAGGAACTGAGGCAAATTGGGTTAAATGACTTGTCCAGGGACACACAGCTAGTAAGTGTCTGAGGCTAAATTTGACCTCATGAAGATAAGTCTTCTTAATTCCCAGCCCAGTGCACTATCTATTGCACCACCTAGCTGCTCCAATCTTGGATTATGATATTCCAAAAAGCAAAAGATAAAGGCTTACAATTTAGGCCAAAAAACTGAGGAGAAAAAACAAACCTTTAGTAGAGTTTGATCCTAGAAATACAATAAATTCTTCAGGGAGACATGTAAAAACAGACAGCCTCGACCAGGCACTGCCTACTTCTACAACCTGGCATGTGGGTGGGCATGCCATTGCTCCTTTCCCCTCTATGTTCTTGCTGCAGTTCTGGATGGAGGCCACTGCACCATGCCACACTCCCTGGCTTCTGTCTCCTCTTGCTCAAATTCATTTATGGAGCATAACCCCAACTTTATCTCCTTTTCTTGGATAAGACTTAAGAAGGAAGGTAGAGTTTTAAGTTGAATAGTCACAAGAAAAACAATGCCAACTTCAGAAATAGAATAGATGGGAGGTTATCAAAGGGAGAGAAAGAATGCATATAAATATATGAACTAAAAAAATGAATATATGAACTAGTAATTGGGTGTAGGCTTGGATCAGGTTATTTCAAATACTGGTGCTAATAACTTTCATGATAGAATGAAAAACCACAATTAACAATCTTGATTCCTCTACCCTTCTCACATACATCACTTTCTCTGCACCACCACAGCCACTTCTCAAAAGGGCTACTGCAATAACTTTTACTCTTTGCTCTCTCTCAATACTAGCCCATCTTCCACACACTGCCAATGTCTATTTTTTAAAGCACACATCAGACTATTTCACCCTTTATTCCATAAATTCCACTGGCTCCCAATTACCTCTAGGATTAAATATAAATTCCTCCATTTAGCATTAAACCTCTTCCTATTCAAAACCAGAACCTGGCTTCTTCTTGCCTCTCTTTTCTATATTCCTTATTCTCCTCCACATACTCCATTATCCATTCTCAGCAACCTATTTGTAGTTCCTTCCATGCCATGTGTCATCTCCCACCTCCATGTTCTTGCAATCACTATCACCCATGCCTGGAATGCTCTCTCTCCATATCTCTGCCGCTTGGAATTCTTATTTTCCTGTTTATTCTTCCATATGTACAGTTGACCCCATTAGAACATAAGATGCTTGAGGGCACAGCCTGTTTAGTTCTAGTCTTTGCTCCCCCCAGTGCTTAGTGCAGTGTCTGATACAAAGCAGATACTTAATAAATGCTTGTTGATTGGTGGTTAATAGAAGTTAATAATTTATCATTGGCTATGGACAAGTTGATGGCAGGTTTAAGGACAAGCCATTCAATTGATAATCCATTATATAGTGTGTGTGTGTATACACAGACATGCATATGCATATCTATACATATACATATGTACATATATACATGCATACCTATGTGTAGATGTATATATTGGCATATATATGTATATTTATACATATACACAATACATATATACATGTGTGTACAAACATACACATATACATATGTGTATATTTATATGTAAGTCCTGGCTTCTAAATCAAGAGTCTTGGGTTTGCCAATCATTTCACTTCTCTGAGCTTTAGTCTCCTGATCTATAAAATGAGGAGATTGGAAGAGACAATTCTAAAAGTTTGTTTTATCTCTAACTAAAAATATTTCTCTATTAAGTGACTACATTTCCATGATTTAAGACCCTTTTCAGCACAAAACATACTTGAACCTGACATACTCTGACAGCTTGGGAGTATATCACCACTTTGTTTATGTAGCATATATAAGGTCTAGAAGAGTTATTCTCCCAACCCTCATTCTCACTGGCAAGCTGGGTCTCCAGAGAACATCTGTTATGTCCCACCCTAGTTGGCTGAGTAGGAGAAGGTCCTTCTAATACTGCAGCTAAATGAGTTCCAACCAACAAACTCTCCTTTCCTCCTGCTATGATTCTAAGTTGGTATCAATTAATCATCCACACAATTTGCTTTTATAAATGTGTATTTACAAAGGTGACATAGTATAAAATAAATGTCCATACTTATCTAGTGCTAAGGTAGTATAGTAGGACCAGTTGGTACAAAATATCTCCCCCAAAGTCTAGACACTTACAGAATCCAGGGGAAAGTGGGCTCAAGCTTAGAAAGCACATTTTACAAAAACATAATTTACAACTCCAGGAAGTTCTTTTACCTGAGTCCTTCAGATGCCCTTCCTCTTAAGTATGGTATAGGTTTTCTCTGCAGATCCTTGTAGAGTCTTGAATCTGCTTGTCATCATCACATCCAGGCTATTCTCAGGTCCCAGTATAGATTCTGCCACCAGCTTTTGTTGTCCTTGGGATGTTACTAGATCACTGATGAAAATTCCAAATCTCATAATTTTCCAAAGTTCACAAGGTCCTCTTCTGGTCAAAGCTTTGACCTTGGTCTCCTTACCTCCAAGTGATTCCTCCTCATAAGCTTAGTTGGAGGTTTCCAAAATGAGATTGCTAGATGTTTGAATCCTTGAATATCAATTTAGCTTCTTAATTTTATTTAACTTCCAAATCTATGATTTTATGTTACCATGATCTCTAAGTAACCTTCCAGTTCTAAAGCCTATCATTTATTATGAGTTTCCTAGCTCAGGCACTAGAGAGCATGATTAACTTCCTAAACTGATCCAAACTTCCTCTTATATTGAGTTGAAATTCCTTGATTAAACATAGATGCCCAGGCTTTGCTGGCATCTGATTCAGACCTCTGATCGATTGATTCAGTTGAGTCATAATCTCAACTGAAAAAATTGGGTGGGGGAGGGGTTAGCATCTTGTCAGTTACTTTAAATGGGAAGGAATGGTTTGATTGATTGGTTCACTCACCCTTCAACCCTTCACACTTGTACATTCCTCAGTGTCACCAGATTTATGTCTGAATGCAACAGAAAAGGCTACAGATACCTCCCCAGGGGCATGGTAGCCAAAGGAGAAGTCCACTTATATATGCAAAGAGTATAAATGTTCAAGGCAATATGGGGCAATGTTAACGTGCATGCTTTCTGTAAAGCATGCTCCCTTTTCCTCCACTTCCTTATGGGAGTGGCATGCCAAAGCCTAGCCCTTTCATTTTTGTGGAGAAAAGAGGGCAAAACTTAAAAAAAAACCCAATGGGCCTTTAGAACTAAATGACATAGAGATCATAGTAACATAAAATCATGACTTTAAAGGTCATGGAGTCAAACACTCTCATTTTATAGATGAGAAAACTGAGGCCCAAAGCATACAGGGAATAAGCGATAGAGTCAGTATTTGACTCTGGTTCTCTGGTTCCAAAGCAAACAGTAATTCTGTCACCCCTTAAGTGATCCCTTCATTTTATAGATGAGGAAAGCGGGGTTAAAGGACTTGGCCAGTCTCCATTCAACATGCATTTATTAAGTACTAACACTAACTAGTTCAAGGAACTATACTAGGGGTTATAACCTCTAACTAGAACTAGAACTAGAACTGGGGGTTATAAAGACAGAAAGAAAAACAGCCCCTGCCCTCAAGGAGTTTAAATGCTGCCAGGGGAGATCCAAAGTGTACACATGGAAGTAAAAGAGATCTCTAACCACTGAGGCCAGCAGGAAACATTTCAAGTAGAGAGCGCCTAAACCAAACCTTGAAGCAAGATAAGGATTCTACAAGTCAGAGCTGAAAAGGGAATACATCGCAGGAATAGCCTGTGCAAAGACACAGGGTGAGAGATGGAATGACCACCCTTTTGGCCTGGATGCAGAGTGCATGAAGAAGACTTCTAAGAAATAAGTTCAGAAAGGAGAGGGGGAACGAGATTGTAAATGCCATTGAATGCCAAGATGAAGAATCACATAATGTATGGAGTCTATTAGAGCTACTTTTTTTCAGACTTAGAGATTTCCACAGATAAAAACAAACTGACAAATGATGCTGCTAAGCACAATAATTTTTGACCTGGAGCCTTTTACTTCATACAAAGGAAGATGCTTAACTTGAAACACCTTAATGAAGTATGTAAGGAAAGAGACCAGCAGGAGGATAGAGACAATGTTCAATTTGGTGTCACTAGACAGATAAGGATTCAACCTGTTCTCCATAGGTCATCCTTAACTTAGCCAGAGGGGGGCCTCCAAGCCTTGAATGAGAAGCTTTTCATGACACAGTACAAGAAGGAGAAGATTGATGATTCAGCAAGAGGCACCCTCTAGAGTCATACTCAGCTAATGCCATACGCACCATTCCCTCTAAATTGATATGGGCACATCTGGTTCATGTTTCTTTCTTCTCCTCCCCCACAACAGGGCTATTCCATGACAGCCACAGGACCAGGCCTTTTTTGTAGGTAAAAACATGATCTCTATAAGGAGGTCAATAAAGTTGTTTCTCACCTCTGATGTCATAGACAGAGAGAATTGGGGAAGCTGCATGGGACATGGAAGTTTCTGTCATGGAAAGTTCCAGGAATTAAAGACTATAGAAAAGAAAAGGGGATGTTAGGCAGAGGGAGGGAAGAGCATTCCAGGTCAGAGAAAACATCCCAATGATGGCTAAGCTCAAAGACTTAATAATCTCACACAGGTCATTAATATTACCCTAGGTCACACAAGTAGCACAGCCAAGAGATGAATCTGAGTTCTATGACCTGAAATCCAATGCATTTTTCCCTTCTTTCTCTTCAAAAGTTCATAAAAAGTACAAAAGAGCAAAAGTCAGGCTCGAGTAGTTTGTGGGTTAACCAATGAACCTTCATGGTTTGTTGTAAGATGTAATCTAAGATACATTTGTGAGTACTAAATATAGTGACTTGATGATCCTAAAAATTAAAATGGGAATTAGCTAAACTCTTTGGAGTGTGTTTTAATCCCTACTGATGGGGGGATGCATTCATTCCTTCTCTCATTTACTCTTGCAAAAAAATGTAATAATCATCAATAAACGTTTGTTAGATGCCTTAAGTACAGAAATTCTGATCGGCAGTGAGGCTAAAGCCCACCAGCACCAATATAGAGAGCCCCCCAAAATGGGGGGTTGCCAGACTGCATGAGAGTGGCAAATTGACCCAAGTCAGAAACAGAGAGGAATGAGTCAAAGTTTCAGTGTTCATTAGCAATGGGGTCAGGTCCATAAGTGGCCATTGTGCTTCTAGGCTGGACCAAAAAAAAAAAAAAAAAGAGAGGAGTCATAATCTCAAAAAAAAAAATGAATCAAATGGAACCAATCTAGGTATAGGTATTAGCCTGGCCAAACATTATGCCAGAGAGGAAAAAGATTTTAAACAAAGAGGTCAGTACTGTGGAGAAGAAGAACTAAATACACAATGTGGAAACATTTGTGCAAACCAAACAAAAGGGTGAGGGGGAAAAGAACCAAAGCTAGGATTCTGAGAGCAAACCACAAAAGAGAAACATTTTTTACAGCAGCCCCAGGAAACTTATTGGGACCTCATAAAAATAAAGTGAATCAAGGAAACTACACCCCATGCTAAGTGTCTCTTTCACTGTTTTACAGACTGGGGTAAGCTTTTATGAGCCATTGACATTCCCTTTGGACACCACTCCAGCAGTTCTCCTAATGCTGCAGTCCCAAAGCCTTCAGCCAGAGATTTTAACTCTTGGCTGGAGTGTGACACAATTCCAAAATAGGATCATTAATGACCTCATCTTTCTGGCAACTCCAGCCCTGTGTCTGACCACAAAGGGCACTTAGTGGGGCTGAGAGGAGTTTATGCATTTGGAGGTGCTGTGTTGGCCACACCAGGCCTGTGAGGTCCAGGGGCTTCTGGCAGGGTGACCCAGAGGGGGGTCCCACACTTTCCTTTCAATGAGGCTCTGAGACAATAGATGTACAAAGCAACAGATGATGTTTGTAACTGTGTTGGTTACTCAGCCAGGATCTGGAAATGAAGCTGCAATGTCACTGCCCTACACCTCCATCTTAATTTATATGGCAAAAGCGGGGAGAGAATCTAGCTGCTGTCTCTCTAGATGCATTCATTCTCTATTTCATTCATTCTTGTAAAAATATTTCATTAAACAATCATATGCATTTATTAAACTCCCATTATGTGCCAAGCACCTATCTATTAGGTGGTAAAGAAGCAAAAACAAAATGAAACAATCCCTGCCCTCAAGGAGCTTATAGCTTTTTTGGGGAGGGGGGAAACAACATATATGTGGAAAATTAAATACAAGAAGATACACAATAATTTTAGAGGATGGTTCAGAACAATTGGGAGTGGAGAGAAGATAAGCTTCTTGTAAAAACTGACAATCATTTACAGAGAGATGGTAATCGAACCCCAAGTAGTGTGGTCTTGAACCAAAGCGCTCTTCCTCTCTCACCATGGCCCTCCTCCAATCCTACTCCCTGAGTGATTCCTATCGATGGACAATCAATGAATAAGCATTTATCAAGTTCTTCTTTTATGCCAAGCACCATGCCAAATATAACACTTTAAACAAAATTCAAATGGAAAGAATACATAGTACAAATTAGACAGAAACTTTATGAAGGGACCCCCCCCACAACAACCCTGTGAATTATTTTCTCCTTTTTTATACACAATACATTTTATACCTTATACATTTTATACATTAGGGTTCAGAGAGGTTAATTTTGCCCAAGGCCACAAAACTCCTAAATGTTAGAGCTGGGATTTGAACTCATGTCTTGTGATTCTCTGTGCAATACTCCCTTCAGTAATCCCTGCTGCCTTTATATATGTACTATCTAAATACTGTAAATACACGGACACAGACACAGATATGGGCATACTCTTAAAACTTTCTTCTTTATACAATTCCATCTGTACAATAATCATTCATTTTTCCTGTAAAACATTAAGACCTGCATAGT